>NC_139400.1:39075000-39305000 GCF_054392235.1 Sus scrofa | reverse complement strand
TGGCTCCTTCCCCTCTTTCCAAAAAGAAACAGAATGCAATTATTTGGATTTGGGTTTCACTTGCAAAAGACTCCAAAAGAAAGAGCTATCTGTGTCTACACAGTCAAAGGGATCCTGTGAGAGTAGGCAATTATCCAGAATTTCCGGTCCCAAATTTCACAAAGAAAACAAAATGCATATCTGCCGTTGGGAGGAAAGAATCGATCTGAGTGACCGAGACTGAGAGATTTCTGTAGCTCATGGCTTTATGAAGAAAAAAAATATTATTGAGGAAACCAGTCTTACTTTAGAGGATTCTTTTCACTCTACATTGTGACTGATTTCAGATTTGTTTGAAAGCCATTAAAACATGTGAGCTGCAAGAACACAAAGAAGTAACTGGGTGAAACCCTGCTCTGCAGACCAAAGTTAAAAAGCACAGCTCCTGTTCAGTCTCAATGTCACAAGGCCACAACTGTGGCTGCCTAACCTTTTGAAAATAAGCAAGTTTAGTTTTCCCTAACATTCAGAGTAGATCCATATTGGCATAAATCCATACCCAGAGAATGTTTACCTGAACCATCCTCCTCCTGATATACCTGTAGGAGTGCAAGCTGAGAGCAATACACACAAATGTGCCCTTTAGGAACTTGTGACCCCAGCAATATATTCCTCTTTATGATTTCAAATATTTAATCAATTGCTCTGCACACACAGCATCTACAAAATGTTTTTTAGTATATATCTAGGAAATGCAGTAAATGTCAACATCATAAAGAGCTTGCCATTAGACATTGATGAAAAATACTCTCCAGTAAGTCTGCTCTGCCAAATAATTACATGTTTTGAGCTTAAAATAAGGGAAATTTGGCAATAATCCTAAGATGTTACATTTGTCACGTAATATTTTACCTATACTATATCCAAAGCTATGGTACTGTGCTATTCGTATATAACAAAAAATAAGTATGAGCATTCTGTAAAACAAAGATATGTTTAAAAACCAGACCCAAATGCTTAGGCTTCAAACATTCACCAAACACTGATGGAATTTCTACAACTTTAAACTCAAAAGAGTTCCTTCCTTCCTTCCTTTATATCCTGTTTTCATTTGATATTTTACAAAGCAGTTTTCAGTGCCATAGGAAAAGAATACAATTTAATATGAGGATTTAAAGAGTGTTTTTTAAGAGAGAAACATTTCTACTTTCTCAAGATAGTTTTTGTTAATATGAATATACACACATTAAATGAGGCAGAGATTTTTAAATTATGGTTTAACGGGCTAGATTTAATGTCAGTTTATTTTGTCGGAATATTTTAATGATTCCCTATTCACTGTGGTTTGCCTCAGAAGTGCAAAAGAATGCCCAGAAAAAGTTTTCCAGCACTGGTGGCTGTGAGTGATTTTACATCCTTTTTATGAAAGTTTGAACCCTGGTTGAATAGGTATACAAAAGACAGGCAAGAATATGATACTGTATCATTAATAAAAGAAAAGAGTGAACTGTTATGTTGGAGGAAATAAAAAGACTGAAAGTTAATTAACAAACTGAATGGAAAAAATAACATCCTCTAAAATTTTATAGAATGTAAATTTATAACCATCTGGCCATAAATTGCTGATGTTGATGAGTAGCAAGTTAAGTTTGTATGCCCAGCCTGGTCTGAGTGTCTTTGGGAGGGTAAACTCCGTGTGACTTTTTGTTTATTTGCCCTAGCCTTGATTTTTTTTTTTTTTTTTTGAAAAATTACACAACCTGCTCAGTGAAAGAAGCCCTTGTGCTACAATGTGAAATCTGTTACAAATATTTACCATTGGGGAATGCAGGAGCATGGATAAGTGCCAGCCAGACTAACTATAAAATTCACTGCACATTTTGGAACTAGTCACTCAGATCACACTGGGCTAAAATTCCTTTTTCTAATGAGATCATGCTGCCACATATTATTGGCCTTTTGTGCCATCAAATTATGAATTCCATACTTTTCCCTAGATAAAATATTTACTTTTAAATATCTGGATGAGGGCCTGCATCCCTTAACAACCACTGCTCATCTGACAACGGAGACACGCTAATGTTTTAAAAAGGTGACTCTCCCACTTGAAACAAATGCAGTAGAGAAGGTTTTTAACTGAGGTTTCAGCTGGACTGCAGAACTGAAGAAAAAAAAAAAAAATCACTCTGCTTAGCCTAGGAAGGGATTGTGTTGCCTTTATTTTATTTTTTTATTTTTTTTTTAAGACCATTTTGGTTTTGCTTTGGAACCAAGCATTCATATCCATTCCCTCCACCTTCTCTGGCTTCATTGCAAGAGAGAGCCAACAAGTGTCCTGGTTGTGGTTTTGGCTTGATATTCCTTCCCGTACCTGCTACACAAACTTCTAAGAGTAGGAAATGGTCTCCTTCTTTGAGTAGATATAATACTGTTTTCATACACAGCCACAGACTTTTTTTTTTTTTTTCCCTTTGTCTTTGCCAATTTAGCTTCCTATTTGTATCTACGGAATGGTGTGGCTTAATTTCTCGGTCTTTGATGTCCACTAACTTCTACTTACTGCTAAATTTGGGCTTTGTGGACATCTTTCCAAGCACATTGATATGCAACCAACCTAATGGTGCTCGGTACAGGAAGCCCTAATCTTGACTAACTGACAAGATTTAAATTGAGGAGACATCTTCTGCTGATTAGCTCGCACACCCACAATTATCCAACTGGGGTGTCAAGCAAGGTTTAACATCTCCACTGATTCTGGTCTCAGGAGAAATCTGGGAGGAAATGCAATCGCTTTTAATAACTGCTGCCTTCTGAACATGCAGACTCCCCAGCTGCACAATTTCCAGCCATTCAAGCTCCCTTCAAAATTAACCTTTCCAGCGAAAATATAATTTCACACAAAATGAACCACCAAGTGATTTTCAGCATAATTTATTCAAATTGCTGAACTCAGAATGGCAGAGCAATCTACAGTCCGAACAGACCCATGAATCAAGAAATAAAAAAGTTTATGTACCCAACTGTCTCTTGGCAAATATGGGACTAATTTTAAACATTCCCAGAATTCTTTGTGGATGCTACACTCCAGCACCTGCTTCTCATTAAAATTCAATTGATCTGAATTTTTTGCAAATAAGATTTGATTGCTTTCCATATCATAAAACAGCATAGGCTATATTGCACTGAATCACCTATTGTGTAACATATGTGTCCAGTTCATCTGTATTACTTCAGTTTATGGCCGAGATCCACAGTTATCCTTTTTGTAAGTTTATAATAAGATTCTATAGATTTCCTCTTCGATCGTTTAATGATTGGAACATTTGGCTGAGTCAAATGCCTTAACTCACTACAGGTCTTTTAGCTTTAAGAAACAATTCCCTGATTAAAAATGTGGTATACATCCTGTTACAAATCACACCACAGTTTCACACATTCCACGTATGATGGCTGAAGCCTATATTCCAGAAGATAATGACTTTTTAAAAATACATTTTTAAGTATTTATCAAAGTTGAAGATGGCAGAGCTGTGGAATAGAGCATATTAATTCTCTTGCTCCAGGCAGGTATTAGGCACTTCTAAAGTCTCATATAGAGTCTTAGTAAGGCAATGTGTTATTCCCTTCCCACTGCTCTGAGAACGTATCTGCCTTCAGTCTAGGGAGAGCACCCCCTGTTGTCATCAGGAAATCACTTCCGTTCTCTGTGAGTCTCTTCCATGGCTCTTTTATAGGTGAGACAAGCTAATAAGTGGCAATTTGCTAGCTGAGGCTCCTCGAAGTTTAAGAAACGAGGACTGGTGTCTCCATGCATTTCCTGTCAGGCTGATAATAGTGTTACAACATCATATGTTTAATCCACCTGGAACCTAAGTTTAAGTTGAAATGCTCAGTAAGGAATTCATTTTCCCAGCAGATTCAATATCCAGTTGTCATAGTGGGTTGAAGCAAAAATACAGTGGACTGGCTATCAGTATCAATCCACAAAATATGCAGTAAAAATAACCTTTTTTAAACATCACAATTTGAACTTTATTAAAGTACATTAAAATGCATACAATTAAAGCTATCCAGTTCTTACAATTAAAATAGTTAGATATTGGTTTCATGCCTTTTACCCTGAAAGAAAATAGTTTTGAGTTACCTGAATAACCTGTCTTTTTGCCAAGTCTGTTTTTTTATAATGGAATAAACACTTAGGATTTTTTGTTTTTCTATTTTTGTTGTTTTTTTTTTTAATTTGGTTGCTAAAAGTGAAAAAAAAAAAAACATTCTCAGATGGCATGAGTGAGTTTTAAATTTGGCATCTAAGCTCATTACTGTGAGAGGGCTAGAGAGCTATGGCAAGAGAAGGAAGAGATATAGGATATCCATATGGAGACATACCTCAATCTTATACTTTAGGTTTTGAATAACTCTGGTGGGTAGAAAGCCAGACTTGAATGAAAAACAGCACACATCTCTGAAAAGTGAGTGTCAGCTCAGCTGAAACTGCTTCTTAGGGCTAACGTACTCCTCGTTCGGAAGCAGATTTCTCCTGCAGCGTTCCCCATGTCTATTTCCAATAGTTATGTCCATTCAGTGATGAAAGGCCTGCCTTGAACTGTAGTATGCACAGAAACAGGTGTAGACCCCAAGGATCCATTAATTACCTTAAGCAGCAGGGGCTGCCAAGCACCGAATCCCAGGACTGAGCAACAGGAGGAGACTTTTAATTTACAAGGCAGGACATGGCTTGGGGGAGGGGGAGACTTCAGAGCTCTCACCCATTAGAACAAGACAAAAAATACATCTCAGGTTATGGGTGGCCACTGCCAGGAAGACAAAACCACGGGTGGATCCTGACTATGTGAGACCAGACAGAACAAGCCATGGGAACAGCAGGATGAGGACAGGCCAGGACATTGAGCCAGGTACCTGTGGTTAAAGGGGGACTCACTTAGTGTTCCACTAAAGTAGAAAGGGAACTATGGCTTCCCAAGACATCTTTGAGTAAATAATAGTCAAAATGAATAAAAGCTTCTATGGTAAATGAAAAAGTGAAAAAAAAAAATGCAATGATTTAATGGAGACTTGAAAATGGATTCAATCCAGAGCCAAAATATAAGAATTACACTTTTCCCTCCAAGTAGGAAGAGTATTCATTAAATCCTTAACAGTTTCATTGAAAAACTACCATGTGCAGATTACTATATTAGATATAGAGGGACATGTATGTTTGAATTAAATAGGATTCTATCCCTGAGAGAACTTGCATCAAGGAGGTAAGGTAAGATATGTATGAGCTATGACAGACAGGTGGCAGAATTATTACTAGAAAGAGTTAAGTATGAAAGGTATAAATCAAAGATCCACTGGACTTCAGAGGACACACACATACACACACAAACACACTCTTGATGGCTGACTGCAGAAGTCTTCATGTAGAAAGGCTTGTATTCTAAGTAGGCTTTCCTTGGGTTTGATCTTTAGGGAAGATAGTCTTTATGAAAAGAAGAAGTAAGATGACCAAGAAAGGCTTGAAAGTCTAGCTTGGTTACTAGGGCTGGAACTCAGGTAAATCAAATGTATATCCTTGAGAATGAATAGCTCCTTAAACTCTCTGCCCTTAAGCACTTCACTTGCCTTATTCATAAGAGTTTAAGTGGGTCTATTTCCAAATCTCATACATTATTCTATACTAAAATAAGCAGTCCATCCGATTTAAAACCCATGCTTTTTCTCTATATGCCAACCCCAAATACAAAACTAACACATGTGGTATTGTTGAGTTGCTTTAGTTGAAGTAGAAGTGGGCACTAGAGTCCAACAAAACTCGCTTAGGTCCCTTGTCATAATCTCCAACCAATCACCTGCCTCCTCATGCCCTACCCTATCCGGGCCATTGGCGAAAGAACTTGAAGAAGCATGTCTGAAAAACTCTGCATACTTTCATTAATCTATTTAACAAAATTTGGGCATTTAGAATGTCCTAGGAAATGTGCTATGTGGTAATGATAGAATGTTGACTGACAGTCTAGCCACAAATAAAGATCATGAAGATCATGGTGAGAAATGAAGCCAGAAAGGAATCCTAGGGCCAAAGTAAGGGAGAATTTGAATATTTAGTGTAGTTTGTTTGATGTCATTGGATTTCCTTTTTTAAATAGGGGAGTGATGGCCTCAAACTACCACTTAAGTAGAAGCATAATCTAGCCCTACCATTTACAATAGAAGTATACTATATAGAATGAGTTGTGGCAGAGACTATCTTATATGTCAGAACACTATGCCAACAATCTAAGTGTGATATGTCTAAATTCAAGTAGGAATAATAAGGATGAATCTAAAGCAGATTTAAGAAGGTGATTTTTAAAAAATGATATTCTAATTGATAGTGACTGATTGAAGGTTGAGTTCAAAGGAGGAAGTGGATACTACATCAATTATAGAATTGTAAAAATATTAAAGTTAAAAGGATAAAAAGAGTTGGCTTTTAATTACATTTTTTGTTTCATGTATAACAAAGGTCTAAATATTGCCCCCATTTTTACAGATACAACCACTTTAGCTAATGTGACATAAACTTCAGTTCTGGAAACTCTCAGGCAACTATCAATACTATTAAGGCATCAATTGTCAGAGTAGACAATTTATTCTGCCGATACCAAACCATGCAGTACTTACTATGTTCCAGGCACTTTGCTTTGCTTTGATTGCCCTGTCTTTGAGGAGCACACAGTCCACTAAGGAAGAGAAGCACCTAGCAAAGCATTCTAATACAATGTGGAAAGTCTATAATAGAGGAATAAAGTGTCACATCTATATTAAGAGAATAACCCTGCCTGGGGGAGCCTGGAAGGACTTCCACTGAGGAAATAACATACACACTAGTCCTTGAAGGATTAGCAGAAAATTTTCATAAAAACAAACAAAAAAGGCTTTCTACACATTGAGAGAGCAGCACCAAAATTATGAAAGCATCAAAGAAAATAGCATGTTTGCAGACTAATAATTCTAGATACTAGAATCTTAGAGAAAAGTTTAGAATGTTTAGCTAGCGGCAGATCACAGAAGGTTTTGCATGCTGTGATAAGTTGGGAATTCTTTGAATTTCTCTAAGAAGTAAATAATTAAAGAATTGGGGGTAAGATTTTATATTAAAAATATATATATGACCAAATTATGGAGAAAAGATCAAATGTAAAAATAACTAGAAACAGAGAGATCAATAGAGTGCTATTGTATACTTAAATAGAGAATGAGATTACTACCAATTCTTATGAATGAATGTCCACGGTACAATCTCAAGCCACCTAAACCAGGACTCATAGTAAGTTTATCTTTCAAAGGAAGATTATATAGAGTAAGGAAACAAGAAGTCTGAACATTAATTATTGCTAATTTCAACTGAAGGAGAAGAGCATTAAAGAAGCATAAAGGAGAATCTGCGGGGGGGCGGGGGCAGGGAAGGTGAAAATAATGTCACAGTTACTAATGGAAAAAGCATCTTTAAGAAGGAGAGAGCAGTAAGTAACATTAAAGACTGAGGAGACTGGGTCAAATTAATACTAAAAATATTAATTGGATTTTTCTAGAATGTGGTGGGGTTTTTTTTTGGTAATCATTTTCCAGAGTGATTCTTGGGAAGCAGTCAAATAGAAGCCATATTTCACATATTTCTAATAATTAATGGGAAGTAAAGAGTATAAGCTTAAAACAGAGATGATCTTTTTAAGGTCTTTTGAAGTTATGGGGAACAGAATGGCAGTGAATGACTCAGGGGTATCTGGACCTAAGGGAAATGAATGTTTAACATGGAAGGGACTTAGAAATGTGTGCAAGACAGAGTGAAAGTAAATGGAGGGGAGTGTTGAAAATATAAAAGAAAATTTATTTTTAAAACTTCTCAAGTGAGATTCTTGGTATAAGTATTCAGAGAATCAAAAGCAAAGACAAAGTTTTGTCTTATATAAAGCTGATATAAAGGTCACCTAAGACAGTAGAAAAAGATACTGAAAGTGCCTGGCACATGCTAGGCATTCATAATTGAGGTTTGAATAAATATTAGCAAATTGGGGGTTAATGATAAGTTGAAGTCTTGTTCCCCACTTTTCTCCTGAGATGGTCATAGTTTCAAGATAATATAGTGAGAAAAGCAATAGAGGCATGGTAACAAATTTAAGGATAGTGATATATGTTTGAGATGGTTATTATAGAAAATGAGAAATATTGTACCTTAAAAAAAGAGGTTCTTGAAGATGCAGATGAAGTTATAAATCTTATATTGGGGGCTATCTATAGTGGCCCTGTAATTCTTCTCTAATGCTATCAAAAGCCCAGGTACATATTACTACATGTAAGAGTAGTTTTGGAGAAATTAAGATGACAGTTAAAGTGACTGGCAATAGGGTCAGTGGATAGAGAAGGAAACTAAATCAGAAATATTTAACTTCAGCTAGAAGCATAAAGAGGAGTTAAGGTATGGGCTCATAATGAGGATAAACAAAAGATGATGGTATAATGTAATGATAGGGAATATCATTATGATAAAAGACTGTGAACAAAATAAGGTTAGGGTTTAAGAATTCTGTGATAGAATAATTCTAGCAGAAGAAACTGCCCACAGGCTTTTATTTGCTCATATATGTGACATTTCTTGGAACACTACTTCTGTTTCTATTAACATCTTTTCCCCACCAGCCCTATGAACTTCATCACATCATATGAATGGTAAAGGAGTATGGGATTCTCGAGACTTTTGATATAGTCCAGATTCTTTCCAGTCCAGCATGATTCCCAGAAGAATTCAGCATATTTATTACCAGCACTGGAATAGGTACAACTCATAATTAGCTTGGTAAGTGAAAGAATTCTGTACCAGAATTATAATTCTGCATCTTCTTCCAAGTGAGTTTTTCTGTCCCTGATGTACTTCCTATCTACGACTTCATTTCCTCCTGACTGAAAGCCTACATGTCTACTACCCATGGCTCTCCTTGCCTTCCAATTTTTATCTTAAGATAGAACTACTTCTCCATAGCATATAATATAAAAGGGGGAAAAAACACAGAAAATAAAAGTAATAAAACCACTACATTTATGTTATGAGAGAATACAATTGAAAACAGGACTGCATGAAAATACTATTTAAATAGTCTGGAAGTCAGTTAATTTGCTTCTAGAGCTAGCTTTGCCAGTATATGTTGCCTAGCCTTTGCTGGATTACCAAACCTGTTGGGACCTCAGTTTATTTATCCTTAAAATTAGTGATTTTCCTAGTTTATCTTTAACTTCCTCTCCAGTCAGAAATTCTGTACAAGTTATGACTTTGCTTTTAAAATCAGTAACAGTTGATTTTTAATCAGTTTCTTAATGTTAGTGATGACCCCATAAAACTTGTGAGGTCCCTTTTAAAAAATATAACAGATGGCATTTGAAAGCTATTTTCCTTTAGGTATTTATTTTTCTTATTTTATATTTTGAAGCCATATTATTAGCAGTATAAACACTTTGAATTCTATATCTTCCTGGGAAAATTAATCTTTTATCATCATTTATTACTTCTTTTTATTGCTTGCAATGTCTTTTGTCCTAAAGCCTACTTTGTGGGATAACAATATAGAGCACTGACTTTCTTTCAGTTAATAATGTATCTAGTAGTTATTCTTTTGGTTACTATTAATACAGTTCTATCTTTCAATTTGTTCTGACATATTTGTCTTTTAATTTCAGAATCTAGTCCATTTATAGTTAATATAATATATAAAATTATATATGTTATATAATAATAATTAAGAAATTTGGGCTTGTTTCTAACCTAGTTATGTTAGGCTTTATATTTGCTCTTTTTCTCTGTCACTTTTCTCCTTTCTCCTCTTTTTTAAAAAATGAGATTTTTTTTTATCATTTCTTGCTTGTTGGTCCCCTTCCTAGACCGCACATATTTCCACTCTATTAGTTTGGAAATTACACACACTTTACTTCCATTCTATTTGTTGTTATCCCAAAAATGCTGGCATGTATATTTAACTTGACATGTCCAAAGTTAAGAAATATTCTCTATTCTCTCTTCTCAAACATTATGAGGACTTTAGAGTGTTTTATCTCCAAACTTATAGTCTTAACCAATATTTTAATTCTAACATTTAACATTCACAAATTAGATATTGTTAGCATTGTTTTATACCACCATATTTTGCATGGATTAACCTTATACTTGCTATTTTATCTTATTACCATTCTTCTGCACTCTCAGTTTTTCATTCTTGATGATTTTTAACTTCTTCATGAAGTTCATCCTCTACTTCTTTAGGTGATCTGTTGGTAGTAAGTTCTTTCAACTCTCTCTCTTTAAAAACTGTCTTTACATAATTTAAAAACAATTTTTATAGGCTACATAATTCTGGGTTTAAATTACTTTTTCTTTGAATTTTAAAGTTTGTATTCCACAGCTTTCTGGCTTCCACTGCTAGCCTACTGCAAAGTCAGATAGCAATCTAATTGTTAATCCTTTGTAATCTGTCTTTGCTTTCAGCCAATATTTATTTTCGTTGTAAGGAACCATAACTGGGATGTCTTTTGATGTATTTTTCTTATAATTATTTGGGCCTCATATATGGTAATTACCTTATTAGTTACCTCACCAAATATTGCCTTTTTCTCACTGATTATATTCTCTATTTATAAAACTCAAAGCACATATGCCTGAGAACTTCTAAGTGTATTCATCATACCTTTTAGCATGTCTTTTTGTATTTCCCATGTCTTTATTTCTTTGTGTTAATTTCTGGATGATTCCTCTAGCCTTATCTTCCAGTTTACGAATTCTCTCTTTGCTTGTGACTAATCTGCTGTTTAGTTATCCCATTCAGTTTCTAATTTGTCTTCATATTTGTATTTCTGTGGCTTTCTTTTATAATATTGCCTTGATAGCTGCGATAATGTCTTGCTCTTTAGTCACACATTTGATTTTCTCTTTCATTTCTTTAAACATTTACTAGTTTTATATTTATATGTAACATTCCAATATCTATAGCCTTTGCTGGGTCTGTTATTAGTTATTGCTTCTACTAAATCTGACTCATGGTAGCTTGTTTCTTTCTGTATGTGCTTTATGGTTTGTCCCCCTGGTCTGAGTTCATATTCCTTGCAATTTTACATGCGAGAAAATTTGATGTGTCTGTGTTTTCTTGCTTATTCTCGATGCCTAGGGATACAATGAACATAAAACCACTTTTAACTCAATCAGGAGCTTATTTTTTTGATGATTCAAAGATAATGAAAATTAAAAATCCAAGCCAGTCCAAGCCCATGCATCAATCAATTGATATATATATAAAATTTAAATTTTAAGATCAACCCTGGTTTGCCTTTATATGTCTAGCCTTTCATAGAGATTGAAAATCTGATTTCATATCTCACAGAGATCCTGGTCTTGCTTTCAGTCCTCCTCCCATGAATCATTCAAGGCAAAGCTGTAGGCTGCTGGAGACTTGGAAAATATTTCGCAACATTCACAGGCTTTAATACCTCCCTCAATTTGTCATTTATCATTATTTTTAGCCTCTAAAATTTTTATTTTCTCTATTAAAAATTCAAGTTAGATTAAGTACTTTTATCATTATTCCTTTATACATAAAAATGTATTTTCTTTTTGCTTCTTATAAAGAAATGACTTTACTGATGTTAGTTTCTTCAATCATTTAATCAAAGTTCAGCAAACTATGGCCTGTGGGTCAAACAGAACTAACTGCCTATTTTTGTAAATAAAATTGTACATGAATACAGCCATGGCCATTCATTTATACACTTCTATGGCTACTTTTGTTCTGTAACATTAGAGTTGAGTAGTTGCCACAGAGACCATCTGACCCACAGAGCAAAAAATATTTACTGTCTGTGTTTTATAGAGGTTTTCTGACCCCTGGTCTAAGTCATCAACAACATATAACAAACATCTTGAACTTAATAAAACAGCAAAGTATTATTTAATCTGGGCATTAATTTATTTAATGTATGCATGTGTTCAGTATAGGTTTTTAATATCACTGCAGCAGACTAGGGCTTCTTTGATAGTATAAGTTATATATCAAAAAGGTTTTAGTAGAAGATCCATCACAGAAATATACTTAATAAATGCCTTTGATGATGATGATGGTGGTGGTGGTGATGATATCTTGAATTCCCATAATTTTCTAAGCCATGACAGATATAAGAACAGATATCATTTTAGAGAGTTAAATGTACTTGTCAAGTCATTTTGGAATGTGGTAAATCACTCTAATTGGGTACGTTTTGCCTCCAGGAATCTTAACTGCTTATGTTCTCTGACACTCTTTCTGATAAAACTCATTGCCATAGATTAAAGAAATGAATGTTACTCACTTTCTAACATTATAGCTTTTATTACAGAGGAATGTCTTTACTATTTATATAATATCCTATGTTCTTCCACCAAAGAAGAAATACACGTTTGTATAGAAAAAAATGCAATATTCTAGGGACTGCGCTTCACTATCTATTTTTAGAGAACATATAACTTCGGTTGTTCCAGTGCACACAGAAAAACAGATACTGATACACACACACACACACACACACACACACACACACACACACACACACACAGTTTTTGAAAATGCTCCTGACAGAAAATGGAGATACAGCCTGCAAAAGTAAAAGAAATGGCTGAATAAAAATACTGTCATAAGAGAAAAAGAGAAATATGTTAAAAACTGGGATAGGGGATACTGCACTTGGTGAGAGAAGCCAGAAGAAACAAATGACTGAATATTTGCTATATAGAAGAAAGTGCCAAGTAAAATGAATATAGAATACTTGTAAAATGCCCCTGATGAAGAGATAATGTACTAGATATAAGGGACAGATGGCATTTGCTAAAACACGTGAGTGACATGTCCCAGAGAAAGAAAGGAAGTGCTGGGCGTAATGGCAGCTAGTGCAGAGGGCATGGACAGCAGCTTTTCTGCAGAGCGATGTTGTTCGTGGCTGGTAGTGATCTGTGGAAAATCTAAGTGAACAGTTTTGACAGAGCAGCATGTGAAAGGGAATAAACTAGCCAGAATATCTGGCTGAAGTGCAACTGACTAAAGGAAAACTGTATGCACTGTATGGTTACAAAAGCAAGTTGTAATTTTTTTGGAAACCAGGTAATAAGTCTAAGAAATACATTCTTAGAAAGAAGAGAGGAGTATAGCATTTCAATTCAATAGATCTGTTTGGCAATCTTTCATTTGTGTTAGGAAAAAAAGTGTTATAGAATGCTAATGAATTAGTTACAAAAACTTACAGTGGGCAAAACTTTGTTATTTGATATTTCACTGTTTAAACAATCTTTCTCCAATTGGTGTAGCTATAAATGTAAAGAGCATTTTCTGAATGGGCCCATGCACAGCGGACTTGTGAAGGACTTAGGAGAGAGGGGGGCAGTGGATGTGAATCTGATTGTGGAGATCAAGGTTCTCGTTTAAGTAGAGCTTATAAACTCAAAGCACAGACCGCTGAAAATGCACCACCTTGAACATATGTGTAGTGGTTCAAGATAAATAGATTTCTCAGTGTTAACAGAAATATGTCAGAGGACTGCTTTGCAAATGTTAAATGACACATTAAGGTCAATATTGGCAAGGATATCTGTGAATGCTGTTTTAAAGTGTCATTATAAAGCAAAGAAAGTAAAGCAGCTCTAGGGGTTATTAACAATAGTCCTCAAATGTGGGTTCCATGGACAAGAAACATGAGATTTTTCCCCAAAAGGATCAATATTTTAGGAATCTCATTTTTGTCCCAAATTCACCTATGTTCATTGAATGTCAAACCTTGATACAGGGCTTATCTTTTTAAATGGATGTTCCTAAGTGGTACTGAGTGTTTGAAATATAATATCTTTGTTAGGTCTGTTCATGATTTAACATTCTTACAATATATCTTATTGCAGCGGCTATTATTTTCATTAATCCCATAAAAATGAATAAATATTTGCAAGGGGGGTTTAATAGATGACATCAAAATGACTCAACACAGAGTATTTATAAAAAGTATGGCAAGATGCATATGGAAGAGGCTCTCAGAAGTGCTGACAATACTACTGAAGCAGATTACCTTAAAAGAAAACACATATGGTTCCATTTTGTGCTTTCTTGCTCAACTAAATATGTTTAGAGGCACAAGCTTGCAACCTGGTGAGTGAATCCTATTTTATCCATATGTGGATTAAGAACTAAAGAGGATACAGTTAAAATTATTATTCAGTTACTCTTTCACATTTCAAGATGAAAAACATGAGCAAATATATGGATTTTTCCCTTTCCTTTTTACAGATTCAGACCCCAGAATTAATTTTTTTTCCTTAAATGAACTACCTATTGATAACTCCTGCTTCCCAATCTCTGAGACTTTTAGGCCTCTAAAACTCAATGGCATCGTGTTTCACTATATTACATCTCTAAATTGGGAAGAATATTTTGTGTGAAGACAAAAGAAGTGGTAGCCAGTTATCACTTCACTCTCTAGCTACAATTTTCCCCATCAGTATACTCTAATTTTATTGACCCTAAAACAACTAACTCTCTTGTACTGCTCATCCCATTGACTGTCCTTTCTTCTCTCCTTCACTTCACTAAATTTTTTTCTGCTTTTTAGGGCCACACTTACAGCATATGAAAGTTCCCAGGCTAGGGGTCAAATTGGAGCTGTAGCTGCTGGCCTACACCACAGCCAGAGCAATGTCAAATCCGAGTTGTATCTGCGACCTACACCACAGTTCACGGCAATGCCAGATCCCTGACCCACTGAGCAAGGCCAGGGATCAAACCTGCATCCTCATGGATACTAGCTGGGTTCATTTCCACTGTGCCACAATGAGAACTCCAGACTTCACTAAAAAAAATCTTGACTCTTATCTATCCTCACTCTTCCCTACCCAAACTTTCCTTGAAATATTCCAATCACACTTTCCCCAAAAGCTGTTTTAAAAAAGTCACTTTGGCTTAGTCATCAATAGCTTTTATGTTAAGTTTTTGTCCTCTCAATTTTTTGATATTGCAATTGTATTCAATACCATTGATTATTGCTTTCTTCTTGATATATTTCCTTAGCTTCTGTGATACCATAATTTCTGTTTGTTTTACTTATACCAAAATGAAGCTTCTCCTTCAGCTCATCATTTGGACTTTAAATATTGGGATTTCTCAAAGCTCTATTCTAGACTCACGAGGGTTGTCTACTCACCCATGATTTTCAAAAGAATTCTGATACGTTACTCTGTCCTTGGTTTTCATCTATAGTAACAGCATTTATACATCTCTAGCCTAGGCTTCTTCTCTGAGCTATGCTTAATATAGCCCTCTACCTACTAATAGCTCTACCTCCATGTCACAAGACAAACTTAAGGCAGAGTAGATCTAAAAGTAACCTACACATCATGGCTCACCTCTTTCATCCCAGTGTATGGCATCATCCTCCTGTGAGCTGTGCAAATCAGAAACACAGGAGTAAGGCTTGACTCCTCCTGTTCCACATCCGTGTGCAAAAAAATCTTCAAATCTGTCAATTTCACCTTATATATGGTTCTAGAATCCATCCATTCCCTCCAGGTTCATTACTATTGATCAATCCAGATGTTTTATCCATTGCAGCTCAAAAATCTCTCTTCAGTTCTGCCTCCCTTTGTCAACATTAATCATCATTTGTCATTAAATTGAACTTCTGGGATAACAAAGATTCATTGCCACCAATTTTTCTCCAGTCCAAACAAATATCTACAGTGCTATTAGAGTTATTTTCATCAATTTTTTTAATTTTTAAAAAGATAAAGAAAACTATTAACTAGTTAATATTTGTTGGATCCCTGTTACCAAGAGTAAAATTTCAAATTATTCATCTTGATTATGACTTCCATAATTTATCCCCAACCTCTGTCTAATTTCATTTCAGAACATTCCCCAACTTCATTAACTCTAATGAAAAGCCAGAGTGAAGTCTTCTGTTATTTTCCTCAGAGCCTGCCTATGCCTTGTACGATTCTTCTGGCTTTTATACTTGACGACTGCTCAGTTCTATACCCTCCTCTTTATTCTTCTGGACACAAGTCAAACAGACTTGACAGTACTTGGAGCTCTTTGACTCAGGTAGAGTTCTTTGTTAGTCTTCTGTGCTTCTCAGTCTCCTGATTCACATATCTCATATCTGTTTTAGTATGTATGTACTGAGCTATACTTTCAAATCTGTTTAGCTATTTCCCAGTCCTCCCAAAAGACTTTGAGCCTTGTGATTGTCACATATGATAGGTACTCAACGAAAGTTTTATACTGAAGTATTAGAATATTTATAAAATCACAAAACATACATAAAAGCATACCTAACAAATTGAAGTAGGAATATTGTGATACATATATTTGAAGCATCCCTAAATTAAAATTAAGTCCACAAGGTAGGCGAATACAAATAAATTTGATCTCAAAACCAAAACCATGAAGGAAGAACAGGTTGGGGGGATGGTGACCAGCTTTAGACATGGAGTTAGTACAAACAGAAAGAATGACTTAGGCCTAGTATGTTAGGAGATACTCAGCAGTTTTTTTTTTTTTAAAGACATAAACAGGAAAGCTAGTACCCGTACATATTTGTTAAGGCATGTTCTAGTGGGTAATTTGGGGAGGTGGTCACTTTTCAAAGTCCAGAACCATACCTCCTAAGTCATTGACCCCTTTACCTTCTTCCACGTATCTCTTCAAATGCTTCAACTGCTTTAGATTTCTAATGTGCAGATCACAGAATCCTTAGCATCCCTTCCTTTTTAATACCCTATTGGTCCCCGATACTTCCTCTAGAGCCCCAGGGCTTCTTTCAGGCATATTCAACTGCTTGTGTATTTACTAATGCTCTATGTTCTTTTTCATATCTTAATATTTTTGTTTATGCTTTTCCTCTTTCTTAAGCTTGAAGTGTCAATTTAACTTCCTATAATTCTAGAAACCCTCTATGATTTTAAAAACTGGGCTAGATGCTGCTATACGTATGACCAGAGTCCTTAGTATGTCTTTACATCTTAGAGTTATATTACTAAGTAATTGCCTATTTACTTATTTCCTAGACTACAATCGGAAGGGTAAGTACTATATGTCTTCATTGTAGTTGTCATTCCCATGCCCAGAACTGTCCTTGGCACCTAGGAGCTCAATAAATGTGTGCTGAATGATTACCTAGGGTTCCTCAGACAATACTATTATCCATAATACCATATTATGTTAGTGACCTGTCATTTCCTGCTTCTTGCACGAATAAGTCAAGGCCATATGCTAAGCAGAAAGAGGGCAGACATGATCACATTCTGTTCACTGCATTTGGTTATTGGGGCTATTCTCTTGCAAAATAAGACATCTCCATCAGGGCATTTTACATATTTGGATAATGCTGAAGTTACTGACCCTGTACTTCTTTCCTTTGATTTTACAATTCCCAGATTTTTGCCTGTCAAGGTCATGGCCATCATGGGTTTCCTGGCCTCTGTTTTGATTTTATGGTTGCTGGGTGTCAGCTCACTGCCAAGAACTGAGAGTCCACATGGTTTGGTTGCCATCTTCTGGGATCTTCAATTCCTCAATTGCAGCAGCCTCAGAAATCTTTATTCCCAGTTTCATGACCTCAGACTCAAGCTCAGTCCCTTGCCTGACTAAACCTGGCCTAGATCCTCTTGCAAAAATGACTCACAAAACTGGTACCTATATATAATTAAGAAAACTTGAAGACTGTTGAGAGCTGAAGGATGACTTAAACATTTAATGTAAAAAGCATTAATAAGATGTTTACTAACATGTAAAGTGGAACTAGAGTAAATTAATAATTCATGTCTCTACATATGAACTTAAAAGAGATAAAAATAAATTTTTATGTCAGAATTATGTGGGTGTTACAAAGTAAAATATTGCTATTTTAACTATGAATATTTGATTATTGTTATTATTAGTAGATTAAGTATAACATTTATTTGATTTGGTATGAGTCTGTAGTTGGGATATGCAATACACACATTAAGACATATGTTCACTTTTTTTTTAAACATCATATTTCCCCTGTTTTTTATTTATTTTATTTTATTTTATTTTATTTTGTCTTTTTGCTGTTTCTTGGGCCGCTCCCGCGGCATATGGGAGGTTCCCAGGCTAGGGGTCGAATCGGAGCTGTAACCACCAGCCTATGCCAGGGCCACAGCAACGCGGGATCCAAGCTGCATCTGCGACCTACACCACAGCTCACGGCAACGCCAGATCATCAACCCACTGAGCAAGGCCAGGGATCGAACCCGCCACCTCATGGTTCCTAGTCGGATTCGTCAACCGCTGCGCCACAACGGGAACTCCCTATGTTCACTTTCTGATCTTTCATTGTTAGTATATAGAAATGCTATCAATTTCTGTGCATTTATTTTGTATCCTGTGACTTTGTGAAACTCATTGATGAGCTCTAACAGTTTTCTGGTAGATTCTTTAAGATTCTCTATGCATAGTATCATGTCATCTGCAAATAGTGATAGCTTTACTTCTTCCTTTCCAATTTGGATTCTTTTTATTTCTTTTTCTTCTCTGATTGCTGTGGCTAGGACTTCCAAAACTATGTTGAAGAGTAGTGGTGAGAGCAGACATCCTTGTCTTCTTCCTGATCTCAACGGGAATTCTTTCAGCTTTTCATCATTGACAATGACGTCAGCTCTGGGTTTGTCATGTATGGCCTTTATTATGTTGAGGTAGGTTCCCTCTATGCCCACTTTCTGAAGGGTTTTTATCAGAAATGGGTGTTGGATTTCGTCAAAGGCTTTTTCTGCATCTATTGAGAGGATCATATGGTTTTTATTCTTCAGTTTGTTAATGTGGTGTATCACACTGTTTGATTTGCAGATATTGAAGAATCCTTGCATCCCTGGGATAAATCCCACTTGATCATGATGTATAATCTTTTTGATACATTGTTGGATTCAGTTTGCTAGTATTTTGTTGAGGATTTTTGCATCTATGTTCGTCAGTGAAATTGGCCTGTAGTTTTCTTTTTTTGTGGTATCTTTGTCTGGTTTTGGTATCAGGGTAGTGGTGGCCTCACAGAATGAGTTTGGGAGTTTCCCTTCCTCTGCAGTTTTTTGGAATAGTTTCAGAAGGATAGGTGTTAGCTCTTCACTAAATATTTGATAGAATTTGCCTGTGAAGCCATCAGGTCCTGGACTTTTGTTTGTTGGAAGTTTTTTAATCAGAGTGTCAATTTCCATACTCATGATTGGTCAGTTCATCTTTTCTATTTTCTCTTGGTTTAGTCTTGGAAGATTGTACTTTTCTAAGAATTTGTCCATTTCTTCTAGGTTTTCCATTTTATTGGCGTATAGTTGCATATAGCAGTCTCTTATGATCCTTTGTATTTCTGTGATGTCCGTTGTTACTTCTCCTTTTTCATTTCTAATTTTATTGATGTGACTCCTCTCTCTTTTTTTATAGATAAGTCTGGCTAAGGGTTTATCAATTTTGCTGATCTTTTCAAAGAACCAGCTTTTTGTTTCATTGATCTTTTCTATGATTTCTTCATTTCTATTTCATTGATTTCTGCTCTGATCTTTATGATTTCTTTCTTTCTACTAACTTTAGGTCTCATCTGTTCTCTCTCTAGCTTTTTTAGATGTAAAGTTAGCTTGTTTATTTGAGCTATTTCTTATTTCCTGAGGTGGGCTGGTATTGCTATAAACTTTCCTCTTAGAACGGCTTCTACTGCATCCCATAGGTTTTGGAGTGTCATATCTTTGTTGTCACTTGTTTTTAGGTATTTCTTAAATTTCCTCTTTGATTTCTTCAGTGATCCACTGGTTGTTTAGTAGCATGTTGTTTAGTCTCCACAAAGCAATCCCGTTTACCGTCGCATCCAAAAGAATAAAATACCTAGGAGTAAACCTACCTAAAAAGACAAAAGAACTGTCCTCTGAAAACTATAAGACACTGATGAAAGAAAACAAAGATGACACAAAGAGATGGAAAGACATCCCATGCTCTTGGATTGGAAGAGTCAATATTATCAAAATGACTATACTACCCAAGGCAACCTACAGATTCAATGCAATCCCTATCAAATTACCAAGGACATTTTTCACAGGACTCGAACAAAACACTTCAAAGTTTGTTTGGAAGCACAAAAGACCCAGAATAGCCACAGACATCCTGAAAAAGAAAAATGGAGCTGGAGGCATCAGGCTCCCGGACTTCAGACTATACTACAAAGCAACAGTCATCCAAACCATATGGTACTGGCACAAAGACAGAAACAGAGATCAGTGGAACAGGATAGAAAGTCCAGAATTAAACCCACGCACCTCCAGCCAACTAATCTATGACAGAGGAGGCAAACATATACAATGGAGAAAAGACAGCCTGTTCAATAAGTGGTGCTGGGAAAACTGGACAGCCACATGTCAAAGAATGAAATGAGAACACTCCCTAACACCATACACAAAAATAAACTCAAAACGGATTAAAGACCTAGATGTAAGACCATCTACTATAAAACTCTTAGAGGAAAACATAAGCCAAACCCTCTCTGACATAAATGACAGCAATGTCTTCTTGGATCCAGCTCTTAGAGTAAGGACAGGAAAAACAAAAATAAACAAATGGGACTTAATTAAACTTCAAAGTTTCTGCACAGCAAAGGAAACCCTAAAAAAACGAAAAGACAACCCACAGAATGGGAGAAAAATCTTTGCAAATGAATCAACTGACAAGGGATTCATCTCCAAAATTTATAAACACCTCCTACCACTCAACACCAAAAAAAAAAAAAAAAAAAAAAAATCCCAAAACAAACAACCCCATCCAAAAATGGGCAGAAGATCTAAACAGACAATTCTCCAATGAAGACATACAGATGGCCAAAAAACACATGAAAAGATGTTCAACATCACTCATTATTAGAGAAATGCAAATCAAAACCAGTATGAAGTACCACCTTACACTAGCCAGATTGGCCATCATCAAAGAGTCTATAAATAGTAAGTTCTAGAGAGGGTGTGGAGAAAAGGGAACCCTCCTGCACTGTTGGTGGGAATGTAAATTGGTGCAACCACTGTGGAAAACAGTATGGAGATTCCTCAGAAAACCAAAAATAGAACTCCCATTTGATCTGGCAATCCCACTCCGGGGCATCTATCCGGAGAAAACCATGACTCGAAAAGACACATGTACTCCAATGTTTATTGCAGCACTATTTGCAATAGCCAAGACAGGGAAACAACCTAAATGTCCATCAACAGAGAAGTGGATCAAGAAGATGTGGTACATATGCACATTGGAATATTACTCAGCCATTAAAAGAAACGAAATACTGACATTTTTAGCAACATGGATGGACCTAGAAATCATCATGCTAAGTGAAGTCAGCCATACAATGAGACACCAACATCCAGTGCTTTCACTGACATGTGGAATCTGAATAAAGGACACAATGAACTTCTTTGCAGAACAGATTCACAGACTTTGAAAAATTTATGGTTTCCAAAGGAGACAGTTTGGGGGTAGGGGGATGTGCTGGGGGTATGGGATAGAAATTCTATAAAATTGGACTGTGATGATCATTGTAAAACTATAAATGTAATAAATTCATTGAATAATTTAAAAAAAAGACATATGTTCAGTGCAAAAGATGGTAGGTATTTTGCCTTGAGATTATGTATACAAATTGTGAACCCACACTGAAGTTGCTAAAAGATCTGCTGTCAAAGCAATGGGAAAATATATCTGGAGCCAAGAGTAATCTTGGTGAATTGGAAGGCACTGTTCAGGTTCAGAACAGAAACTGAGGAAAAGGCCCCACAACCAGTATTTGAGAAAATTTCTGAGAGAATTTCTAATCCCATAGGTAGAGGAATCCCTTGGTCCTTGAAGGGAATTCTAAAAGGATAAAATAGACAATAATGTGTAAGACTGGAAGGGAGTGCATACATTGGGTGTTTCATGACAGGGGTAGTGAGAGAAAAAAATTGTCTGTATAGATTCTTTTCCCTTAGGATTGTAATTGCCTGTAGCAATATGAGAAAGCTGACTCCCTTGGTTCAAGGGAAACAAACTTTTTTGCATGTTCATTTTTCCTGAGAAAGCATTTCTAGAATTTCTTTCATTTTTTTCCTTTATGCATTATTCTCTAACCTTTGGTGACACTGACTCCCTGGAAGCCTGCTCTGGGCTGTCTTCCACTTATGTTTAGTTTGTGTATTTATTTTTTCATGGAGAAATTTAGGGACATGTCAAAAAATTAGACAGTCGGAGTTCCCGTCGTGGCGCAGTGGTTAACGAATCCGACTAGGAACCATGAGGTTGCAGGTTCGGTCCCTGCCCTTGCTCAGTGGGTTAACAATCCGGCGTTGCCGTGAGCTGTGGTGTAGGTTGCAGACGCGGCTCGGATCCCTCGTTGCTGTGGCTCTGGCGTAAGCCGGTGGCTACAGCTCCGATTCAACCCCTACCCTGGGAACCTCCATATGCCGCGGGAGCGGCCCAAGAAATAGCAACAACAACAACAACAACAAAAAGACAAAAAAAAAAAAAAAAGAAAAAATTAGACAGTGAAGATGCAGCTAGAATTTGAAAAATTTTAATTCTTAGGAAATGTTCAATAATGATATTGTTTTGGAAAAATTGCACTGTGATACTTTGGAAAACCTATTAAAGTATATAAACATGAATCAGGTTTAATTTACTATACTAACCATCACTACAGAAATTACTCGAAGCAGAAGAGTTCATTTAAAATCTGTTACTGAAAAGTAGGGGATGAGTGGACCTTAACTCCCCACACCTCCATGTCAGTATGAATTGACACCTCACAAAGTGCATTTTTATTTTTATTTATTTATTTATTTATTTATTTATTTATTGTCTTTATGCCTTTTCTTCAGCCGCTCCCGCGGCATATGGAGGTCCCAGGCTAGGGGTCCAATCGGAGCTGTAGCCGCTGGCCTACGCCAGAGCCACAGCAATGCGGGATCCGAGCCACGTCTGCAACCCACACCACAGCTCTTGGCAACGCTGGATCGTTAACCCACTGAGCAAGGCCAGGGAGCAAACCCGCAACCTCATGGTTCTTAGTCAGATTTGTTAACCACTGAGTCACAACGGGAACTCCACAAAGTGCATTTTTGATACAATGTTTTGTCACAATATATATTTTCTTTGAACTAAAATATGAGGATAAGTTGGTCAGTACTGGATTTCACAGGAAGGATGCTATATAGATTTTTACTATAATTATATAGTATAATTAGTCAACTGACCTTTGACAGTTCCAAAAGTTCTGAATTAAAGTCAGGATTGCATTATAATTTTTGATATTTGCCCCTACCTCCAGGGTATGCAAGGAAATGAATTGAGTCTAGTTAAAAAAAAAGTTCTAGTTAAATACCACCTCTTTATATCTTATCCCTCCACTTATTTCTCAAACTTTGACAGAAGATGAATGAATGACTATATCATTCACACATACATACATACATAAAATTATGACCCCTTAAGTGAATCACCTCTTTTTTGTGAATGCCTTTGGAAAATGCTCTATAGACTTCTGAGGATTAATCACTCCCCAAAATACAAACATGAGTAATCTCTCCACCCCAACACACACATGCACACACACACATGCACATGCACAGGCACAGGCACACACACACACACACACACACACATAGCCCGCTTCACTAATTATCTTTTTTTTTTTCTCAATTCTTCAATCAGGGTTAATTTTAATCAATGTATTTGGGTTAATTTTTATCAGTAAGCCAAATTAATATTCCTGTTGAATTCTTTAAAATCTCTATTATCAAATGCATTTAAAAATTCAGTAGAATACTATAGCTACTTTTTTATGAATATGTTTCTACAGTAGAGCACCTATAGATTCTTTTGTAAAATATTTTTTTAAAATATTTATCTAAGGATATGTATACCTACACCAGCATAGAAAAAAGCATAGCTAATTAGCATTGCTATTTATTTAGAAAAATTCCCACCAAATGTACAAAGATAGACTTCCAAATAATAATCACATTTAAAATTAATTAATTTTATGTGAATTAAGACAAGCTTAAGGCCAAGGTTTTACAGCTGTAATCAGCAAACTACTTTCCAGAGTCAATATAGGTATTTCTAGTGAGTCAGAGATGAGGCTCTTTCAAGGGAGATAATATATAGAAGTTAAAGGAGGAGTCATAAACACTATAATCCAGAAACAATTGAATTTATTTATTTTTATTTTTATTTATTCATTTATTTATTTTTGCTTTTTAAAGCCACACCCACAGCATGTGGAGGTTCCCAGGCTAGGGGTCTAATCGGAGCTACAGCTGCCTGCCTATGCCAGAGCCACAGCAACGCAGGATCCGAGCCACGTCTGCGACCTACACCACAGCTCATGGCAACGCTGGATCCTTGACCCACTGGGCAAGGCCAGGGATCGAATCCTCAACCTCATGGTTCCTAGTCGGATTCACAGAAACAATTGAATTTATAATGCTTAAAGAGTAACTACAGTCTACATTAATGATATATAACTTGACACAATGACAAAACACTCTTTTCAAGTATTCAGCTCTACTTAGTATCTTATCTATGATAAAAAAAATAAAATGTTATTGCATTTCTATTTATCTTGCCCATGGAAAAGTTGTACAAGAATTGAGAGGGTTAATGAAAAATTAATAATAAAAACAAAGGTAAAAAAAAGACAAAAAAGTGTGTTGGCTGAGATACAGGATTATAGACATTTATATACTCAAGGAACAAGAAGATTGAAGGGGATTTGATCACAGTCTATAAATACCTTACAAGTATCTGTATAAATGAAAGACTGTGATTATTCAAAGCATCAGAAGATGGAAGGACAAGGAGCAATGTTCTGAAACTAAAGAAGTAAATGTTTCAGCCTTATATATTTAAGAAATGCTTTGCAGCAGTAAGAGGACTTGGCATTAAAAATAAAAATCAAGGACCAACACATAAAATTGAGAAAAAGGCCTGAAAATGATGTACCTGTAAGTAAAGAGAATAAATCAGAAATACTGAAAGGAAGAATGGAAAACAGTGACACTCACAGGATCAGAAGATGTGTTGATTGTTAGCTGCTGATCTTTCAAATCTCATCCTAAGAAACTATATTGAAATCTGAAAACTCTTTAAATAAATGAAAAATTTAGCCTATATTATAACCAACTATTCTACCACACTCTGACATCCAATAATTTCCAGTTGTTGGCTATGTACTTGCATTTGATAAAGAGCAATTCAGTTAAGTGCTGACAACTGGAGTTTATGAAAGTAGATTTACCTAGATTTTGTAACTCATGCCTGGGAGATCTACACATAGTGTACTCTTTATAAAATGTTTTAGTTATACAGTTTCAGAATCTCTCCTAAAGAAAATGATAAATAACAGTAATTAAATAGTAAAGATATCACCATAAACAAATACATTTCTTTCTGTAAGTCATACTTTTCCACCTGAGAAAAAAGGAAAACCTCATAATTGCATATTTCCTTTTCTGAAAAAGAAATAAAGGTTGATTCTCCAAATAATAACGGAAAATCCATTGTTTGTTCTTTTCAGACTGCTTTCAAGTATTTGGTTTTATTCATTGTTCAAATGTTAGGTTTTACTTGTTTTTCTTTTGTTCCCTCTGAAGACTGAAACTTCTACTGCCTTATTCAAAGCTCTGAGGTTTTTCAATTTTAAGAGAGATGCTTTAAGAGTAACAAGAGGTTTGTTGCTCCCTTAGCAAAGGTATAGTCAAAGATGAGTAAAGGGATTATTCAGAACAAGGAAGTGCTTAGCTGACATTAAATGAAAGGAATTTGCTAGACATTTCCAAGGAAGACAGACAGATGGCCAAAGGACACATGAAAAGATGTTCAACATCACTAATTATTAGAGAAATGTAAATCAAAACTACCATGAGGTTATCACCTCACACCAGTAAGAATGGCCATCATCAAAAAGTCTACAAACAGTAGGGAGTTCCATTAGTATCCATGAGGATGCAAGTATGATCCCTGGCCTCACTCAGCAGGTTAAAGATTCAGCATTGCCTTGAGCTATGGTGGAGGTCACAGATGCAGCTCAGATCCCCCATTGCTGTGGCTATGGCATAGGCCAACAGCTGCAGGTCTGATTTACCCTCTACCCTGGGAACTTCCATATGCTGCAGGTGCAGCCCTAAAAAGTGAGGAAAAAAGTCTACAAACAATAAATGCTGTGGCAAAAAGGCAAGCCTCCTCCACTGTTGGTAGGAATGTAAATTGGTGCAGCCACTGTGGAGAACGGTGTGGAGTTTCCTTAAAAAAAAAACAAAAAACAAAAAACAAACTAAATGTAGCACTACTACATGATCCAGCAATCAACTCCTGGGCATATATATGGAGAAAGCCATAATTTGAAAAGATAAATGCACCTCGATGTTTACTGCAGCACTGTTAACAATAGCCAAGACATGGAAGAAACCTAGATGTCCATCAACAGAGGAATGGATAAAGAAGATATGATACATACTTACAATGGAATATTACTCAGCCATAAAAAAGAGCTAAATAATGCCATTTGCAGCAACATGGATGGACCTAGAAATAATTATACTAAGTGATGTCAGACAGAGAAAGAAAAATATCATATGAGATCACTATATGTGGAATCTAATTTTTGAAATGATACAAAAGAGCTTATTTGCAAAACAGACTCAAAGATTTCAGAACCAAACTTACGGTTACCAAAGAGAAACATTGGGGGTAGGGATAAATTAAGAGGTTGAAATGAACATGTAGATATTACTATACATAAAATAGATAAGTAAAAAGGACCTACTGTATAGCACAGGGTAATCAATACTGTGTAATAACTACATGGAAAAAGACTCTGAAAAAGAAATGGATATATGTATAACTGATTAACTTTGCTATATACCCAAAACTAACACATTGTTAAGTAACCTATACTCCAATAAATATTTTTATTAAAATATAGTTGACAGACCATATGCCAATTTTGGCTGTACAGGAAAGATCCAGTCATATATTTTTTTTTTATTATCTTCCATCATGTTCTATCCCAAGAGACTGATAGAGTTCCCTGTGCTATAGGGTAGAACCTCATTGCTTATCCTTTCTAAATATAATAGCTTGTATTTATTAACCCAAAACTCCCAGTCCAATAAAATTTTTTAAAAATGAAAGGAATTTTCTATGGGCCATGTTCATTAATTCACCCATTTTAAAACAAACAGACAAAAGAGAAAATTAAAATTTTTCTAATCACCTTCTATATATCAAGAGCTGAACTAAGTTGTACATGTATCACTTTGCAATGCTCAATACTTTGCAGGTGGAAAATGCTCACCAAATTAAATGCAATTTATTCTGTCAAATATTCTTTTGTAGCACATGATTGAAACAATTAGAATCATAACTTGATTGTTGAATTTCACTGACATAGGCTTAAAGCAAAAACCTGTAACAAATGTTTGAAAATGAATAAAAGCTAGAATCTAAAAAAGGATGCAGACTATGTAATCTTAGTATATTGACTCTATGACTTTTTTTGGCTCCTAGGCTCCTATATATTTTTTATATATACTTATTTTATATATTTATATTTATATATATTATGTATTTACATGTATTTACTTATGTACACCACACACATACATTTATACAGCTTTGATGACTGATGAATAGAACAATTTCAAATTATTCCTCTCTCCCTTCCTTCTCCCTTCTTCCCTCCTCTCTCTTAATCATCAAATGTGAAATGTTACTTAATATGTTTTAATTAATTATGTGTCCCATACTTAAGACTGGCCTATGATATTATTTCTTAAATCACATATTTTTAGAAGACTTCTGTGCCTAACTAATAGAATTCTTGAAAGACCTATCAAAGTTCCTCAGAACATAAGAAATATATCAGTTGGACAGAAACAGTTCTTCATCATGCTTTACACACAATTTTGCTCAACTGCTTATTTTAATTAGAGCAGAACTCTAGCTTCTGCTCATTGGTTTAGCATGAGCAATAAAATGAAGTTTATTTAATTTTCTAAAATAAGTAAAGCAGAGTAAAGTTAATTAAAAGTTAATTACAGAATAATGAATCATCTACCCTTGCTGTGCTAGTGTTGCCCAGATGATTAGAGGCTGTCCTTCCTGAATATACCATTCCCATTAGCTGGGTATTCCCTTCATTTAGTATAAGGATTTTCATTTGTGTACTTGAAAAGTTGAAGTTGCTTTTTTTCTGAAGATGTCTTTTTCAGGAAATACACACATACATACATACACATACACACACCTTCCTAGTTTTCTCCTTTTATATGCTTTCCTCAGGCATAGTTTTCATTTAAACTTCTGATTGCCTTTTAAATTTGACAGAATATACCTATAAAATTCGTTAGTAATTGTTTCATTTCCCAGCATGGCATGTGTAGTTAACCTTGAAAGACAGATTGGGCGTTAACTGTAGTGAACCCAACCTTTGCCGGTATCACAAAGGTCACGGAGCTGTTCTCCCTGGTCCTGTGTCTTCAAATAGAAGGTTTTGTACATATTGGAATTAGAATGCTTTTACTGCTCATTAATTCATCATTAAAATGATGTTAACTAATCATTCTCCATAAAGCTCCGGTGTACAGATTTTCTGGCATGAACTGCTACAGCTTGGCTCCCAGCCATTTACACCTTGCTGAAAACAACAGCACTCATGTTTATGGTAGACTTAAATCTTTTTGTATGATTTTATTGTAAGTAGTAGGTCTTATAAACTTTCCTTGGGAATATAACACAGTTTACACTGAGAGTATCTTAATTTTTATGAATGGATATATATAGATATACATATATACATACAAGGAAATATTTGAATTTCACATTTGCAGCAGGCTTCTCATAGCATAAGGAAAAATGTATAATGAATATTATGTATACACCTCAATCATGTGCCTTGCACTTTGGCATCATAAATAATAAGGCATTGTAACAAATACTGTTACTTAAAATAGGGAAAGAAATGAATCATTATAACTTGCGGTGTTTACACTGATGCAATACATTCACTTTAGATATTTTTAGTCATTGATTATGTGTCCAGTCCATGCAAGCAGCTATTAATATTGCATAATTATATGAGATTGAATGGTAGAAATGTATTATGTAGTAACCGTAAACAACTGAATTCCTGAATCCTTCTTTAAAAGTATACATATCTTCCTTGATTTACAATGGGGTTACATCCGAATAAATCCATCTTAAATTGAAGATACTGTTAAGTTTCAAATGCCTTTAATATACCTAACCTGTGAAACATCATAGCTTAGCTTAGCCAACTTTAAACATGCTCAGAACATACGCATTAGCCTATAGTTGGGCAAAATCATCTAACAACTTCTATTTCATAATAAAGTGTTGAATATCTTGCATCATACTATATACTACTAGCCCAAGAAAAGATGCAAATTCAAAATTTGAAAAACCATTTCACTGAATGTGTATTGCTTTCACACCATCAAGTCAAAAAAAAATTTTAAGTCGAACCATGATTACTTGGGGACCATCTGTATTCTGTATCTTACATCCGTAATTTTTCAACCTTCTGCTAAAGGCTGCATGTAGAGGGATTTATTTTCCCACATGTTGTTAATCAGATATTAAATAAGAAAGAACTAGATGGAAAAGATCTGAAAATAAAATTTCAAAAGGATCTTGCAAACATGGACTGTGACAACTTGGAAGAGAGGGGCAATCACGTTATCTTCACTATTCCAACACTTTCCTTCATTCTTCAGATTTTTTTTACCTGCCTTCATATTTTAGTTATGTGTGTAATTTCTGCACTATTATATTCTAATTTTCTGGTTCTCAACTTTCCAAACTTTAAAAATGATGAGAACGGAGGCTCAAAAAAGGAAACCTTTCTCTCTAGAAATGCTGACTTCTATCTCGACTATCATTTTCAAATATTGATTCAAAACTTCATATTCAAAACCATCTTGCAAATGCAGATCTTGGCTGTTCTTTTCATTTGCTTATGAAAAATATGCCAAATTTGGAAAGTGCCATTTTTGTAAAGGGGGCTGTTCACTATTTTTTTTCCTTGGCATTACAATACTTTATGATAATGTTATTTTGATCCATTTGATTCAGCTACTTCTCTTTAATGATGCCTGAATTTCTTGGCAGAGAAAAAATATTCCATCTATGTGATAAAGTAAATTATGGGCAGTTTACTATAACTGAGCAAAAGTAAATGTGTATTGAATGATGGAAATTCCCTCTTCTAGCCTTTGGTTATAGAGAGAGATGGTCAAATGGATGCCAAAGTGTGCTATATGTTTATAAATGGCTCCATGTCTTCATTGCTGGAGTCCGCTAGGTTTTAAAGGGTTCTATTCTCCACAGAAAAATTGGCAATTAGAGACTCCAATATTAACAATCACAAAATATTTCTATAAGAACACAATTGAAAAATCTTACGGATTGCAAAGCATTCTACATATACAATGATCTATTGCTTTATATTAATATTACCTACTAATATGACCAATTTATACATGTATTTAGAGTTTGAGGTTTTATTGTTATGTAATTACTCCAGTTAATGAATAAGCAAACACACAGCTGTATGACAAGTTCATCCAATTAATTCACAAATTTAACATAAAATATGACTGGCAGGTAGTGATATTATCAAACATTTAATTTTTCTGCAAGAATCATATGAAGCATCTATTTGGACCATAACACAGTGTATAAACAAGTTCATAGGAATTTTGTATAACTAAACCAGCTAGTTTTTAGTGCTATTGAATTCTTATTTATTGAATCAAAAGTTTAAACATTATAAGAAATGTAAAATTGGCAGCACCACATGTGGAAATTATGAGAAGCCACAGATGAAATAATAATGCAACAAGGGCTCATATAAATAATGGGACAGTGTGTGTTCAAAAATATACATGATTAAATAAATAAAATGTGTTATTACACTAATAATAATTAAGACATTCTAGAATAGCTAGTTTATAAAAACCATTAATCATATAAAGTAAGAAGAACAAGTAAAAAAGTAACTAAATTCTAAGCCCAGTTAGTACAGGACAGGATGTACTTCTTCCATGTATTATGTAATGTAAATGAATAATAGGAGACCAAAGGACATAAGATGTTTGTTAACATTTTTTCTCTGCTTCACCGAAACTTTCTGCTCAATGTGCTATAAGAAAACAAAAATTATGCAAAATTAGTCTCAAATGTCTTTAACTCTGCCAGCTAAATTAATCTCTGAAGAAAAATATACATTCATAAACCATTGCCGATCTGTGAATGTTGTTTAGGGACTTGTGCGATATGGTAACACACCGAACAGATTGACAATGCAGTCCTTCTCCAACACAGTATTTGCAGAAAGCAAAAACTTGCTGGATTCATTAGCTAGTATTGACAATCCGGCTTCTAGAACCCAAATAAGAATCTCTGCTGCCTGTTTCAGGCATGATGATCTCCAACTCTGTTTGAGATAAGAAGGGCATGGCATTAGCACTTCTAAAAAGGAAATGGAAAACCAACTACAATTATAAGAACAGTATGTTGCTACAAGTGGGTATATGTTCTGATGTGAAAGGAAAATTAACATGGAATCAGGATTGCTAGGAGAGCTTTCTAAAATGGAGCCGGGAAGCCACTGATAAGGTGTGACTTATGCACATCTCTGCCTGGATGGGATCTGACCTTTTGACTCACTGTCCAAACAAAAACATCCAGAACATCTGCCAAAAACTCAAGATACTTATGGAACCCTTAATCTAAAATAACTCATCCCTTGGGAGTTCCCACTGTGGCTCAGTGGTAATGAACCCAACTAGTATCCATGAGGATGTGGGTTCAATCCCTGGCATGTATATTACAGTGTGTATGTGTATACAAGCACACACACAGTGGTTCTGGTTTGCATATCTCTAATAATTAATGATGCTGAGCATATTTTCATGTGCCTATTAGCCATCTGTATGTCTTTGGAAAAATGTCTGTTCAAGCTTTCTGCCCATTTTATGACTGGATTGTTTGTTTTTTTTGACATTGAGCTGTATGAACCCTTTGTGTATTTTGGATATTAACCCCATCATATGCAAAAATAGTCTCCCATTCCATAGGCTGTATTTTCATTCTGTTGATGGTTTCTACTTTCTATGCAAAAGTTTTAAAATTTAATTATGTCCCATCTCTTTATTTTTGCTTCCATTTCTTTTGCCTTTGGAGACTGATCCAAGAAACTATTGCTACAATTTATGTCAAAGAATGTTTCTCTTTCAAAGAGAATTTATGTTCTCTACTAGGAGTTTTATGGTTATATGGAACCACAAAAGACTCTAAAATGCAAAGCAATCCTGAGAGAAAAGAACAAAGCTGGAGGTATAACCAACCCAGACTTCAGGCTATACTAAAAAGTTATAGTAATCAAAACAGCATAGTTCGGATCCAAAAACAGGTACATAGATCAATTGAACAGAATAGAGAGCCCAGAAATAAACTCATGCACTTATAGTCAATTAATCTATGACAAAGGAGGCAAGCATGTACAGTGGAGAAAAAGAGTCTCTTCAACAAGCAGTGTCCAGTGGGAAAGCTGGACAGCTACATACAGAACAATGAAATTAGAACATTCCTTCATACCAAATACAAAAATAAGCTCAAGATTGTATAAAGATCTAAAACTAAGACATTATACCATAAAACTTGTAGGCAAATTCTATCATTGATTAAGCTAGTTATGTTTTTCTCTGTGTGCAGACCTAATAATCCCTTCAGCTCCAGTTCCATCAATCCTCCCATCAAAGACCACTCTGCTTGCCAACCAGAGTTTATCTCTCACTCTCATAATATATAGACAACGGGAAAGAACACAAGCAGGATATATGATCCTTCCCCTTTGCAAAACTTAGCACTAGCTTGTGTTTACCTGGCTAGCCACATCTCACACCCCTCCTTTAACTCCCACACTCCTAGAACAACAGGGAGCAGAGAAGAAGCAGATAATTTTAAGCTTAATAGTAATTAAAATGATTAACAAGCCCATAACTTTCCAAAATAATACTTCAAGTTTTATGCTGACAGGTCCATACCGAGGGCAATTAAAGTCACATAACCTCCCTTTGGCAAAAAAACCACAAAATCTAGCCAGAGACAATTTAAATATTTCTTTTTTCATTCAAGTATTAAACTATTGGCTTTAATTAGCCCACAAAGAATATGATCAAGTGTGAAAAAAAAAAATGGAGCTTTTACAGGCAGCATTTCCCACTATCAAACTAGGGAGTTAGGCAAGATGGACCTCTTAGCCCTGTTGCATGTAACAGATAGTTGTTCATATGCTAGGAAAAGTCAGTGTTATTTAAACATTTAGGAAAGTTCTGCAGAAACCAAAAGGCAGAATGGCTTAGCGATTAAATTAGATATCTGAATAAAAGAAGTGAACCACACCATATGAAAATTTATTACCTGCTTTTTACGAATAAGAGATCAAAAATTACAAGGTCAGAGGAAATTAGACCTATATATTTAAAAAAGAGACAAAGGACATGTATTTCCATTTCTAAAATGGAATACATTCACATTAAAAATAAATTTAATTATTTTAACTTGCACATTTTTAATGTACCAAAATACAGAATAACTTCCAATATTAAAAGTTGTGGAATGTAATCTAATTAAGTGTATTCTTTCCATAATGCTTTCACTACGCCAAAACAGTTTTTCCTTATTTGCAAACCTTATGCAAAACAGCGAACTTCAAAATTAATCCTGTGGAAATAAATGAATCAAACTGGCTTGCCATTTTAAAGACAGAAATGTCAATCATTTGCAAGGCAGTGGCAAACGATGGTTAAGAATATGGTCACTGGAGCCATCTTCCCTGGGCTTAAACCCTGCCTCTGCTGAGAGCTCCACTTACCCTGGGCGAGTTACTTAACGTCTCTCTTCCTCAGTCCAATCTCTCAAATGAGGATAACAATAGTGCCTAATTCATAGACTTGATTGAGGATTAAAGGAAATAATGCAAAGAAGATTTGTTATGATGTCTAGGCAATAGCAACTGTTCACAATAAATTTCTGTTTTAGTCAGGCTAAGGGGGCGAGATGCAGGGCTCAGTGTATCCTGGAAGTTGTCACAGATTACATTTCCTAGCTGAAAAAAGAAAAAGGAAACCCCTGCTTCTATTAAAAGAACCTATAAGAAATAAGAAATAGAGGTAATCTTAGGCCAGGTGTTAAAAGTTAAGGACCCTAAATTACCCAGGATCATGGAGGCTCTATGCAATGCCCTCCTCAAATGCTACAAGTCTAGAAGGGTCATGGACTATGGAGTTAAAAGAAAAGCATTTAAAAAATTCTCCCTTATCTATTCCTTTGAGGTATAAAATGTAATGGATTGCCTTATCCAAAATTGGACTCAGGTCAATTTCATGTCATCTTTTTAAAATATATACTTTAATTTTATAGTTATGAGGAAGATTTGCAACGAAAACTTGTACATCTCTGTTTCCTATATGTCTCAGAGACATTTAGATGTCAAGTCACTTATTATAAACCAATTGACTTAAGAGGAAATTTTTGTTTAAATCTTATATGCATAAAGGCTTAGAAATCAACAATGTCTACATGAAGATTTTCTCTTCAGTTTTACTATGTAAATTTAATTGCAGAATATACATGATAACGCGACAACAGTTAATCCACTAAAGTCCATTTGAATAGCACTTGTATGACCGTTCAACAAATACCTCCGACTGTATAAATATTTATTTTCTTATCATAATTGTGGAAAAGTTAACAATGCCAGAGGGGCTAAATTACTTTTCATTTAAGATATTTTAAGTGTGTAATTAAAAGCTCTATATTTCTAATTTGCTATCTCATACCACAGATAGAAACTCAAAGAAAACTGTGTATTTATAGGTGTTTCTATAAATTTAGGATATATTTAATGAAGGTCAAGAATAAAAATGCAAATGAGGTTTATGGGAGTGTTGTAAAGGTTCATTATTGTCATTGTGTGGGAAAGTATAATTTTCTTAAGAGAAATGATGACATATACATAATAAAGTCCCTGTCCGTGTCATGACAGCTCAAGAGCATGCCATCGTTACCACCTATGTCACACTGCAGGTGTGCCTGCTACATGGGTGACAGCCGCTGACTTCTCTGATCAACACATAATTATCTCTGAATAAAAATGCACGTTGAAGTTAGCTGGACATAATGGATTGAAGACCAGGGCAAAATTATCTTTATCATAGCACATAGCACCACCTGGGGGTAGGAGAGGGCAAAAGAGAGGTGTTGGCAATGATGCAACCTTGAGAAGCCTGCTGTGTGGTGGGCACTTCTGGAGTGTTCATGTTTATCCTGCTTGTCTTCTTTTGGAAAGAAGAGGTCACTCGGTTAATGGTTAGGATGCTCCTGGCGGAGAAAGGTCCCGCTGATCAGTGATATTCTCCACTGATCTAACTGTATATCTCTCCCTCAGCATCTGGATAGTTTCCATTTTCAGAGTCCCCTTCCCCCATACGATAATAAATATCATATCACAAGGATGGCAGTGCTCCTTCATGGAACACTGACTGTTTATTAGAGGCAAAAAAGTTTAAGAGAAATGCTAACAATGTTCATTAATGGCCCGCATCCAGGTTTAATGAGGCATGTCAATATGCGGACTGGGCAACATCAGTGGCATAATAGTGGTGGTAAATGGGAGTAATTGTATCCAATTGTACGGCACAGCTTCCAGGAATGAGCCCGAACTGCCAACTGACAATGACAGAGCAATTATGGGAAGGCAAGCGAGCTGTGTCAAATTAGCACTTGGTGAGAACTCATTTTTCAGAGATGTGCTTGCTCGACACCACCACAAGTGATAGCTACTTTATTGTGAGTGATAGGAAGACCAGCACTTAGACTGATGTTCTGATTTGTCAATAGCTGTATTTGAAAGCTTAGTGTCACAAATATATAGAGATATTCAGGGCGAGAGGCACACTGCTCATGATCCGAAGGATAAGAACGTTGCCGAGAAGGTCATCTGTCAGTGTGAGCTGTCAGAGAGAGATCACACTCTATGAAAAGGGAACATTCAGCCGACTTAAGTAATTACCTTTGACTGAGATTTGAAGATGTCTTCTTTTGTTGGCCTACATTGACTGCATAATTTATAATTTACTGCAATCAGCAAAGGGCCAGGAATTGTAACTAAGAAAATTCTTATTTTATTTCCCATAATTACTTTCTCTCTATCTCTCTCTTTTTAACTCCTTTAGCACTTCAGAAGTGGGAAGTGGGGAACTGATGAAATGGATTTTTTCTGTCTTTCTTAAAAGACTCGGTCTCAAGCGCACCAGAAACAATATATTTACTTTGGACTGTTATTTCACAGAGCCATAGCTCTCTACCATCACCCTTTATCTGGGAGGTACTTTTAATTGCTTTGTGGGATTACTACTTAAAGAGGATAAAAAAATAATTCAATTTGTCTCTCTAGTGCAGAAGAAGAAAAAAGAAAAAAGCCAGAGTTGGAGCACTTAGCACTGAAACCGTAACTCACATCCTTAGATCCTCATCAGTTTGATTGAGTTGTCAGAACCAAAAAGAGCCAAGTGTTACAGCAAGTAGTTCAGAACGATGCGGATTAACAGAATTGCCGTTCTTGTTGTCTTCCCCCCACCATCCCGCCTTGGGACACATCACAGGATCAGTGTTTGCTGAATAATTCCTTTGTCTTTAATAACCTCATGGAAAAAAATTGGTGACCCATTATATTCTAAAGTAAAATAAGCATTAAATTTTTATTTTTAATGTATTTCTAGAAAAAATTACTTCATTTTGTTAGCTAAAATATAATAGGGAGTTCAAAGAGTGTAGATTTTGATTTTTTTTATTCCCCGGATTAAAAGAACCTTCTGAAGAACTTTGAAACTTCTCTTATTTGGTATCATTATCAAATTCTTGCTGCTTTGTTTTTATTTTTTCCCTAATCGTGACCAATTGATTAATGAATTGTAACTAAAAATTATCAAGATTAGCCTGCCTTCAGGCAAAAACTGTTGTTTAATTCTAGGTGTATTGATTTACTGTAGAGATATTGACAAAAGAATTAATTTAAGTACTTAAGTCAATATTACTTTAGTGGAAACTCTACCTTTTAGGTATAAAGAAACACTCTTAGAACACTCTTCTATTAATATGGTGTAAAATTATTGTCACGTAATAAACACCCATTTCTTCCCATTTTAAAGCCTTCATAGGTTCACACTGCTCTTTCTTTTTCTTTCCTCAAGGCCCATCATGCACTTACATTTGAAGGAGTAATTGTGGGTTTTAGGATGTTTGCTAATGTATTTAACATTTCCTCTAAACTTTAACAATTCTGCTAAAAAAGTATTTTTGTTTTTCATAGTTTACCATTTACTACCTGAGATTATTTTAAATTATATACTTTGATGTTTCTGAAACCATTTTTAATTATTTTTTAAAATATTTCACAACTCTTTGGACCATTCAGTTTCCCATTGTAGAAAGCTGTTTAATCCACAATGCCTTGAGTACAGGCCCGTCATCTATTCTATAGAGACTGTGCCACTTAATAATGGAATAGTACATCAAAGTGGCACTTAGGTCTCAAATTGTTATGTGTGACTGTCAAAGCGGTAGAAAAAAAAAGAATTAAAAAAGGATTGGGGTGGGGGGGAGTGGAGAAAAACCCTTGATTTGTCTTTACCACTGAAACGTGAATTTGTCAGCCAGGTTCTGAAATCACAACAGCATTGCATCCCCCGCGAGATGCTGAAAACTTGACAGGTACATATTTTTTCAACTACAAGCACTCTATAATGAAAACTAAATATACAAATCTTATTTTTTATTTTTTTTAATTTTTTTGCTCTTGACAGATAGTTGTTGCCAATGGGATTTAATGTTCAGGTTCAAGTTGTCAAGAGAAACACCCAATAAGCAATCTGAAGAATCATGCTATGAATATTCAAAGGCAAAAAGCCTGGCTTCTGTGGTATACTGAAAGGATTTGAGTGTATAATTAACCAAGTCCGAACTACTGGCACTTAATCTTCCCACTAATGGCAAGTAGAGCCCATTACAGCTCTCCAGGGAACAAACTATAACTTTTTCGGTGGTCACCAAGACTTTTGATCATCACTGTTCTCTTTACTTCATCATTGAAAGATGAGTTTGTTTTGGACTGGCATTTTTCCATTTATCATTGTTTATTCTCAGAAAGAAAAGGTGATAATCCACAATCTAGTATTGAAATTCTGTCATTTTAAGAATTTTTACAATCTCCCTAAATACCCATATATCCAGAACTATCTACTTCTGAGTTTGATTCAGAGCATAGCCTGTGTATATAATTTCTCTGGGTCTATTCTGTGCACACTGTAAGTGCCCTGACAACCACTATTAATACCTACAATGATGCTCAGTGTGTGGTGATTATTTACCTGCTGGTAACTTCACTATATTACCAAAAACCTTATGGGCATTCCTGGACAATTTTCTGTAGGAAAGAAGGAGGGAGACCTGTAGTTGTAGCACTATTTCCTAGAAATTATAAACTGCAACTGGTTGTCACCCACTGCTCTATATAGATCAGTCTTGCAGAATTGCATTCAACCACTTGCCTGAGGCAACTGATATTTTTTGACAGGTGAGCGGAATTTTGCAAGGCTAGATAGTGCCGCACAAACCACATATGAATAACTGAAAACTACAGCCCCCATCATGCCCTGCAACTGCCCATTAAATAATCATGACTTCATCAGAAGTTTATTTTTAATTTTGTTTCATTATTGAGAATACTGAGAGCAACTTTCTCAACAGATTTTTTTAAAGTTACAAAATAGCATTATTATCTATAGCACAATGTTGTATAGCAGAATTCTAGAATGCTGATAAACATCATTCCATTTTTTGTTTCTATGAGTTTGACTATTTTAAATACCTCATATAAGTAGAATCATGTAGTATTTGTCCTGTGACTGGCTTGTTTCCCTTATTTCACTGGCTTATTTCACTGCCCTTCAGTTTCACCCATGTTGTGAGTATGGGATTTCTTTCTTTTTAAAGGATGGATAATATTCAATTTAATGTATATACCTCACTTTTTTATCCATTCAATCATCAATGGGCAGTTCAGTTGATTTCACATCTTGGCTATTATGAAGAGTGTTCCAAAGAACATGGGGGGTTAATATTACTCTGAGATCAAGATTTTAGTTCTTTTGTATAAATATCCAAAAGTGGGATTGAGGATGATATGGTAATTCTATTTTTAATTATTTTGAGAAATCTCTATATTGTTTTCCACGATGTTACACCTTTTTGAATTACCACCAATTGTGTACAGGTTCCAATTTTTCCACATGCTTGCAAGTGCAAACACTTGTCTTTAGTGTTTTTTATTTTTTTAATAATAGCCATTCTAACAGGTATAAGGTGATAATTTCATTGTGGTTTTATTTGTATTGTATTTCTCTGATGACTAGTGATGCTGAGTGTCTTTTCATCTTACTATTGGCCAGTTGTATATCTTTAAAGAAACATATATGGAGCTCCTTTGTTGATTTTTTAATTAGTTTTTTTGTTTTTGTTTTTGTTTTTTTTTACTATTGAATCATAGGAGCACTTTATATTACTTAAGTACTTGATTTACAAATACATGATTTTTCTCCTATTCTGTAGATTGCTTTATTGTTTTGTTTCCTTCTCTAAACAGAAGGTTTTTAAGTTTGATGCAGTCCCAAATAACAGATGTTCAATAAATAGAAGCTATTATTTATATTCACTTTCTTGACCATTTCACTTCTGCCTATGCTTGCCTCCTCTCTTTAACCAGGTCCAAAGCTACTATAAGAAAAGAACAGTGATGGTCATGTGACTTCACTCTAAGTGTACTTGGAGTTCCTGTTATTTATGAACTGACTTAGAACCTTGCTTTACTAGTCAGCGAGACAAAAACAAATTATAAACAGATTTATTGAATAGTTGATTGATAACTTGCCTGATGTAGTCCCACGTGTCTTATTTTTACTTTTGTTACTTGTATTTTTGGTGTCATATTCAAGAAATCATTTCCAAGACCAATGTAATGAAGCTCTTTCTTCCCCTGTGTTTTCCTCCAAAAGTTTTACAGTTTCAGACCTGACAATTAAATCTTTAATTAATTTTGAGATGACTTTTAAATATGGGGTAAGATAAGGTTCCAATTTCATTCTTTTGCATGTGGATATCCATTTTCCCCAGCACCATTTGTTGAAGAGACTACCCTTTCCTCATGTGTTAAATGGGCCTTTTAAATCAGATCTCAATCCTCAGAAAACAAATCAACATGAGAGCCTTAGGAATGAATCTTCGTATAATTAACCTCTTTGTATAATTAACAAATTGTTACCACAAGAATTTCTACATTCTCTTACTCTTTGCAGACATAAAAATTAGGATGCTCCTGAAAAATTCTATTTTCAAAAGACAATTGCAACTTAAAGAGTCCTTTTAGTGTTTAAGCCTCCAAACATACACTGATACAGTCATCTTTGATTTTTTTTCCCTTGCTTGTATTGTCCAACTCTTTCCATTCTACTTCCAAAATCTATCCTAGAGCCTTTCTACATCTATCACCTAGATACCTATAATAGCTCTCTGGTCTCCCTGTATTCATTACTCTCTCTTCTGCTCCACATGCAGCTGGAGGGATCTTTTGGAAATAAAAATCGGCCATGGTCATTTCAAGTTCTACCTATTACACTTATGTTAAAATATAGTCAAAGGTCTTAATTGACTTGATATTCCCAATAGAAATATCAAATCTCACCAAAATTCTTTACTGTCCCTGCTTTCTTTGATTCCTTATTATGTGGCTGCTTTTCTTTGATCCACAGCTCCACTAAACTAACTTCCCATTTCGGGCTCAGCGTCAGCACTCCTTCTTCTGAAAAAGGTTTTACTTGCTTCTTCAACAAAGTACATCCCCCTACCCCAATATATTGGTAGCACGGTGCGATAGGTGGGCCTCTATCCTAGAATTTGTTATACTAAATTAGACTTTTCTATTGGGTGCCTCTCTTCCATATAGAATATGCAAATTCTGAGGACTGGCACTGAGTCACTGAGTAGTTGTCATAGCCCTGTCTTCTGAGAACCTTAATAAAATTGGTTGAATGAATGAATGAATGAATGAACTACTCCCTGAGGCAGGAGCCATACCATTACATTTAATTCAGTAGAATTATCTAAATTCAAGACCTAATTATATTACCTTGAGAAAGAAACCTTGGCATTCAGTTTAATCACTTTAAAAAATGGTAAACACAATTTCCATCATATTTCTCATGAAGTTGTTAAGTGAGTAAATAAGTTATTTACAGAAAATAAAGTGCCTACTGCTTAGCAAACCTTCAATAAATGTTTGCCTGATGTAATTTCCTTCTCCATTTGTTAACTGAACTCCTCTACTTAAAACTACATTTCCAATTAACTTATTAAAGGAGAATGGAACCTCTCATGGGATAATCTTTAAAAGGAGAGCAGAGAACAGAAGAAAAATACATTTAGTATTTAGTTTAAACATAGTTTAGACTATGACATTTTTGTGATTTTTTTCTTATCTATTTTAAATCAAGTAAGTGTCTCATTTTTCCACATGTTTACAATAATTGTGGGACTCAAACAATTCTGTGTAATTAAAACACTTTAGTATTTATTAAAAAATGCAAGGTAGGGACATTTCACTCGGCCATTTGAAATCTGAAGAGCTCAAGGTTACAGGACTCTGAGTTAATGGGATGAGATTTGTGGTTTCGCAGGCAGCTTTCTAACATACTGTCATAAATGAACTGAATGAAATACTACTGGCTGTCTTCTTCTAAGGGAAAAAATCTTTCAGCTAGTAGTTATAATTTCCAAAAAGTTACAGACTTCTAAATATCCTATACATCAACGTGTAAAGGTTTATAAGGGAAATCATGTGAAGTAATCATTCCCATGAAGAAAATCCGTGTATATTTTTCTAATAGTTTAAAGAAAATGCCCCTATATTTTATTTGTGCAAGTGAAGAAGATAAGGGAATTATTTTCATAAATATATGAAATGCCTACCATCTAGAAATACATTAATATCAAAACTATACTCTCAAAATCAATCACTCTAAAAAGTTACAATACATTTGATTTACCAACGCCCAGTCTGGAAATTCTGCTTTTCTAAATCTTTATACAATTTGCAAGATGTTTCAGGATTTGCACTGCTATAAAATCTTAACCTATATGTATTTAACAACAACAAAAAAATCACCCAAAGTACACACCAGGTGTGTAAGAAAGAGTATTTAATGTCACTACTTGTCTTAATTTTTCCATGCAGGCTTTACCATCATCTATTAATCCAGATTCCTTAGGTATTGTTTCTTAATATTGGAATGGATGTACAGAATATGGAAAGTAAATTATCACACTGAGTAATATATGGGTTATTTGATCCTGGCAGATTAGTCATACGTAATGCTATGGAAAAGTTTTGTCCACATCTTCCAGTCTTTACCATTTCCATCTCAGAGGAATGTAGAATTAGGCAACACCACAAATGAAGCATTCCCTATAAATGTTTAATCTTCACAAGCCTTCAGCAAAATCTTTTCTAGATCAGAAAGGTAAACAAAATAAAGAAGCAATAATATGTGGTTTGATTTATTTTATTTTGTTTTATTTGATCTGGAAGACACAAATACTCTGTCTGGTAACTGTGTGAAACAAACCACATGTTTAATTTAATTTAACCACATATTTAATTAACTAATACAAATAGTGTATTCACCATTTGAAGCCCAACACCAGCACTTTAAAACAACCACTTAACGATGTTCTTTTAATTACAAAACCTGTTTATTCATGGCACTTTGAGATTTAGCTCTGAAGGGACACTGCCTGACTGTCAATTTGACATCATATAAAGATTAAAGCCAAAAGCAAGAGAATATCTATTATTTTTTAAATGCGATTTTTACTAGGTAAGTTTTCCAGTGCATTTAAGGGTGGATCTCTATATCATGATTTTTTTTTTCAGAAGCAAAAAGAGAAAATATCACAAAAATAGAAAATAAAGCTAGCCTTCATAAAGTGGAGCATAGACTTTTCAAACAGCAATTCCCTCACTTTCCTATGAACATCAATGGCATCACAAACCAGACATGTAACAAAAAAGAGAAATACAATATACCCTGAAAGTAGAAAACAAGGTCAGAGGTGAGGCTTTAGCTAAAAGACTTTCTTTAGGCAACAGAGACAGCAAATCAAGCTTGTGCTTTTTTTCTGTTCGAATCCTCCTCATAAAAAAAGCCTAATACCTCAGGTTTTTATTTTTAATTTTCCTTCCATGAAGTGCTCTATTAACACTCTCCTCCATTGCTCTGTCAAACACATGAAGCATAAACCAGCATGGAAAAAGACCATTAATTCTTCTAAAGGAAGGAAAGGAAAAGAGAAGGTAAGAAGGCTAGTGAGAGGGAGAGAGGACAGAAAAGGGAAAAAAATAAGGAGAGGGTGGGAGGCAGGTAGGGAGACAAAGACAAGAGACAGGAAGGAAGATAGAAAGAAAAAGGAAGGGAAGAGAAATTGGAGGGCTGGAGAGACATGTTTTCATGTCAGTCTGGTACATCTGCTTTGGGTAGACAAGTCTCACTATTAACAAAGAAATCTAAAAATAGTTCATGGCATGAGGACATTTTAAATAAGTTTACCACATATGAGACCAGATTTCGTATTTCTCATATTTTACCTACTTTATGATTTCCAAATTTATTATTTTTTGTTCCTTTTATTAAATGATTCTTATAGACATACATCTACCAGATTTCTCACTATTAATTTTGTTTGTTCATCCTTCTGAAGTCTTCAGCTCCTGATGATGTACTTCTACTTCCCTTAATGGATTTGTTATTGTTCCTCTTTGCTTTATCATTTTCTCTTCCTAAGTTTAAAAAATCAGCTTATCATAGGGATAAAAGTGGTAATACTCTTGCTTTTTTACGTCTGCTTCTACAGAATGGACCAAAAGCAAAGTAGAATCACTAGGACAGTAATCTGTTCCAATGCCCTGAACTGACTTTATTCAAAGCTCACCTCCAAAGGACAGACTGTGGTTTTACAAAAATAAATGTACTTATTTATAATCATTACCCGTTTAAATATTTGATAATCAAAACTAATACAGAGACAAAATAAAGCATTTTGTCTTTGATCTGGTTGTCTATCAAATGATGAATATTTTCAATCATTTGTAAGATTATTATTCACTTATGCAACTGCATCTGACTTTCACTTATTTTATCCTATCCTAAAATATTCTCAGCCAATAACAAAGGTGTCTGTTGTGTAGCAGGAGTCTTTGTGGGGAGCATTCTAGTTGCAAATGTATCTAAGAAACAGAGTGAGGGATTGTGACTAAATTTGTGCTGGGGGAGGGGTATAAATGGTTCTATTTGTAAAGAAGAGGAACACAGAACACTGTACAACAATTCTCTCTGAAACATCTGAAAATTGATCTCAGTTTGAGCTGAAGTCCTTACCAGCCTCACCTCCACAAAGTGCCCAAATGACTTTTTAAAAGGGTATGGCTCAAACCAGGGGAGAACGAGGGAAAGGGCAAGTTTGAAACTTGCAGTGTTTCTATAATCAATACTCAGCTCCTGAACAAAGTGTAAAGAGGCGCACAAATGTACTAAACTGCATTTCAAAAATGACATCGTAATTGCTGGCACTGCCCAGCCTACCCTGGCCTCAGCATTGCCAGGTTTCAAATTTATTTCAAACTGTTCTTCCCAAGTCTGCCTAATTTTTTTTTTTTTTTTTTTTTTTTGTCCAAATAGCAGCAACTCGCAGTTAGTGAACAAAGCTTCAGGATTTTTTTTTTACTTACAGCTAAATTTAACTTTACCCATCCAATAAAAAAGAAATAAGGGAGCCTTTATTATCTCCCTGGATTTCTGGGTATGATACCACATCATAGAGAAGTGGTTATTAGAGACAATGGCCTACCAAGGTGAAGTTTGTAATAAAGCCTATTATGTGGTTTCACCATTGACACTAATGGAATGTAACAGTGATTTAGAATGATTTAATGGTTCCCAGGTTGTGCTCTAATAGTGCTCTTTATATTATGATGTATATCACAAAACCTAATGTGGCTGTTGTGATATATTGACAGTATTCATGCTGTTTCATTTTTTTAGAGGAATTTAAAAAACTGTCAAAGAGGAAAATTAATAGCTGCAACTGCTTTATTTTCAAGGGTTCTGTTTTTTAAATGTATGTGCATAAATTTCCATTTGGTGCCACTCTTAGGCTAATAAATTCATTTGCATTTTTATTCTAAGGTAATGAGGAAGTGTGCATGTGTGTACATTTGTGCATTTATGCATTGCACAGCTATACACATTGCACAAATGTATGTGCGGTGTGTTTAAAATTCAACTTGAAGAAGATGGCGCTGTCATTTTATAATATGTTTACAAAATGGTCCTATTAGATTACAATGTACCTGAAGGAAGACCACAGAAGAAATCATAGCTTTATTGTGTAGGATAAAATTATGTAGTTTGAATTGGGAAGACTAGGGTTTTAGTACTAGTTCACTAAAAATCAAAACCAAAAACTCTTAGGTAGCTGTCATGTGAATTCTTAGATTTCTAGTAAAAGGAGAATAGAATTACTCTAAAAGCAGAAATGAGGCAGCTACAATGCTCTTATAGCATGTAAGCATCAAAACAATGCCTCATCTTTACTGTTAATAATAGGCACTGAGCCTATTATTTTTCAAAACTTTTCAAACTGGAGACTTGTAGATAAAAGGTAAAAAGAGGGAAGGTTTTCAAGAGCCTCCATATCCTATCTCTCAAACATTTTGATCACTACTTCTTAACATCTGCTCAGTTTGTTCTCTTTCTTTGGAATGGTCTTTCTCCACTTCAACAGAGCATACATTTCTTAAGAAATCAAAATGACTTTCTATAAATCCTATGTAATTTATGAAATCTTCTTCCTTTCCAGCCCACATAATTTTCATGTCTCTGACCTCTTTTTACAGTCAGTTAATACCCAGTTCAGTTGTTTGCTGTTTTATAAGTATGTTTTAAGTAAACACATGATAAGCATATGTGTTTAGCACATATCTTCTATTTATTTGATAGATTGATGTGGTTGCCTCTAACTTCATCCAGCTGTTCTGCTATCCAATCAGACCATGTCTTCTTGTGGAAAAGAAAGCTACCATATTACATTGGTTTGGCATGAGGCTTTCAGATACTGGATTACTTCAATAAAAAATAATAAATTGATCATGACAAGAGCTTTTATATTAGATGAAATATACTCCCAAACTATATAGTTAATTTATTACAAACATGCACCACATAGAAAAAACATTATTTATAATTCTTACCTGAGGTATCTTTTTTTTAATGTTACTGTTGGCATTGTATCTTTTTGGTGGCCACGCCTGCAGCATGTGAAAGTTCCCAGGGCCAGGGATTGAACCTGTGACTCAGCTGTGACCTGAACCATGGCAGTGGGAGCAACAGATCCGTAACCCACTATGCCATCAGTGAACTCCTGGCACTATATCTTAAATGTAATCACTGATATATCTTTACCTTGAATCCCTCTTTCCACCTGTATAAAGATGACTACCTAATTAAAAAATAATAATAATTTGTGGTGATTTGAGTAGGGAAAACCATCCTAAATATAGACAAAATCCTAAAATCCTAAAGAAAAATCAATAAATATAAAGAGAAAAAACTTTTGTAGGGATGAAAAAAAGGATAAATTAAAGGGTAAACTAAAGGAAATTTTTGAATAGACAAAAATCTTGATAAATACATAAGAATTTTTTAGAAATTAATAAAATAATCCAATAGAGAAGAAAATCAAACAGGATTCATATTACAAAAAATAGCAAACGATAAAAAATCACAGAACTATGCTCAAATTTAGTTGTTACAAAAGAAATGTACCACAATAATAATGAGGTATTTTATTTGTTTGTTTTTGTTTTTGTTTTTTGCTGTTTGCACTTTCACTTTAAGTTTGATAGTTCCCAGGGCTGTCAAGGGTGTGAGGAAACATACATTCCAAACTGTTGATGATATCTGTGCAATTTTTAAAGGCAGTTTCCAAAATTTACCAATTACTCAATAAATATTAAAATGTGCTTATGTTCATAAGTAACCGTGGAAATACAAATTAAAACAACAATGAGATATTTCTATGCATACCAAAGAATAACTGACATTAGTAAGACTTTAACAACACCAACCTCTACTAAGATATAAAACAGCAAGAACTCTCTTATACTGTTGGTGGGGAAAAACATTGGTATAACCAATATGAAAAACTGGCATCATTTCCTCGATTTGAATATTTGCCTAATTTATGACCCAGCAATTCAACTCCCAATTATACACACAACTAAAAAACCTGCATACCCGCACTGGGTTTAGAACAGCATTACTTGTAATATTCCCAAACTGGAAACCCAAATGTTTATCTGCTAAGTAGAATGGATAAATATCAAGTGGTATTCATAAATCGGATACTGTGCAACAATGAAAATGACTCAACTATTGATACATATAACTATAATGAAGAATCTGCCCAATATAATATTAAGTGAAAGAAGCCAGACTCAAAAGTAATTCCATGTATATAAAGTAAAAAGATCAAACAAAATTTAACTTTAAAGTTAGAGGTCAAAATAATGGTTACCTTTGGGAGAGAGGAAAGAAAACAAAGTGGTAATACGAATTGTCAAAGGTCCAAAGGATGTTGCTATATTTCTTGACCTACCTGGTGGCTACTCAGATGCTCACTTGTGATTATACCTTGAGCTACATATTTATGTTTTGTGCAGATGATCTGAATGTGTGTCATACTTTACAACAAATCTTTAAAAAGCAAGACAGGGCAGGTATATAGAATAAAGAGTGCTTAATGCTTAAAAAAAAAAAAAAAAAACCCACAAAAAACTCTGTAGGTTGGCACAAAGATCCCAAATAATAATAGTAGCTTCTAAGCCAGTAGCTGAAGAATAAAATGTAAATATAGATATAACTAGTTAGTAGACTAATCCTCCATTGATTTTAGCCTGTTGGTACAATTTTGCCATTAAACATGGAATTCTTAAAGTCACAAGAAATAATATTTACTTTTGCATACACATGTTTTCTTCCTTCTTATTTTCATACTTCAATTAAAAGTATGGAAGAAACCTTGTTAAATATAAATAGACTAAACATTTTGATGGCTTATAAGCTTAATGGCTTTTTACAACTTTGTATCTTTGTAGGATTATCTTCATTCTCTAGGAGTTGTTCTGAGTATTAATCTCTGAAGAAAATTCCAGGCCTGAGAAGAATAAATATATTCTGTACACCCACTTAATCAATTCAATGTTCATATTAAACTCCTAGTATATTCTGATTACCATAAGAAATAAGACACAGTTTTTGATTGCATGGCCTTAGAGATCAATTTAATAAGAGACGAACCCATATAAAGATTGCTTTGCTTGTACTGCATGGTATAGTTACCTTTGGAGTCTTACCTTTCCTTAAAATGAAAAACAGAATTTTAATATGGAAAAGAATAAGGGGGCCTTCTTCACATGGGGGAATTATATCATCATGGCTCCTATTATGGAAAAGATACAATCTTTATGGGAAAGATACAATCTTGCTGGCAGAGTATGGGCCCCTGAGTTAGAATTTGTATCAAATACAGTCACTGGTTTTGTAACAAGATGACTTTCCTGAGCCTCAGTAAGGAGTGCTTAACAAATGAAAATGAATATTTCATAATCCTGTGTCCATTAACTGGCATTGCATAGACTGACTAGCTAACTATATATGCCTAATAAACTTTAGTTACCTTCCCCTCTTTCAAATGTGTGCCTCAGTTACTTGTCTAGTGTCTCATTTCCCACATTGGTCTATAAGCTTTTTGAAATTAGGGATCACATCTTATTCTTCTTTACACCCCTTACAGAGCTTGGCATAATGCCATGTACATAGATGAAATTCCATATTTACTGAAGGAATGAAATTTTTTTTCAACCACGTATTGACTATGAGCAATGAAAATATGTGCCCTTAATTCTGTTGTAGCTAAAGGAGAACCTACTCAATTAACCCAAACCAAACAATGTTTTGCTCACATTCATTCTAGAGAAAACTAAATATGTATTTAACCACTGACATTGGGCTGCTGTACAAAAAAATAAAGAGGGACTACTGGGTTTTTTTGTAAGGAGATGGTAGGAAGAAATAATTTTCAACTCACTGAAGAAAGTTGTAATACAATGTGTAGCTATAAAGACTGGCTCTTTGCTTTGCTTGTAGAATCAAATTATTGCTTTAGAGACATCGCTTTTTGCAGATACATGTGATATTGAATTTTAGAATTTTGTATAAATATAGACCCTCACCTGAAATAGCTCAGCTGCTTGATGCCAGTTTGCAGAAGGAGTAGACAAATTAATGCCAAGGTCCTTTAAAGCCTTACAATTCTTTGATCTATTTGACTTTTCCTTCTATCACACCTCTTAGAAAAGCTTTGAAAACTTTTAACAGATAATTAGACAACTAGTGAAAAAACTCTAAAGCTGTCCAACTATTCCTCTTATTGGTACATCATAAAGAAGAGTGCCAATGTACTAGGTGAAAAAGGTCATATGTATATGATAGGTAATAATTGTACCATTATGTGTTAATAGCACACTTTATTCCATTCTAGGGTATTTGAACTTTCCATGAAAACAATAGCCTGTGGTGAAACAGCTTCTCATGGATACTAATGAAAAATTGCCTGATGGGATTCCTCCTGCCTTCATTCTGCCCCTGAGGTCTGGAAATTCACTGAACACAAAAGATTTTCCTCTAGTTCTTATATTCTGCCAAAAATTGTATACAAATTCAGAATATCTCAAGTGGGAAAAGTAGGTAACAAGAGCAGAATGGTTTTTAGAGTACAATCCTACATTAATTACTTTACAGTGCTAAAGAGCAAGAGCTTAGGCTGATGGAGGGGGAAAGTCATTTGTTTTTGACAGCAAAGTTATTTCAAACTTATTAGCAAATAGATGTTCACTTTTGTTTCTCAAAAGTGTAGCACCTTCCCTATGGTGAACTGGGCAGGTTCCTACAGAACCGAAATAGGCAAAATGCCTCCCCTCATGGAAACTTAATGTTCTCTAAAAATAATAGTGTACTGTCAACCCTGCCACTTTCTCTTTCCAAAGAAAGGTTTGGAAAAGCAAATGAGGGAATGACTAAGAAAGACAAAGACTCTTTGTAAGCTAATAAAGAAGGATTTAAATAATTATTATCCCATTTTGATTTTTCAAGTTTAGAGTCTCTCTCTATATGGGGCAATTTCTAGTGCCTTAATTAGCAAAATCAAAATAATAAAAAAATGGCAACTTCCTGCACTCTCTTAGCTTTTTTTTTTTTTTTTTCATTTGCAGCCTGTAGCAATGATAATATTTTCCAAATGCAAAATACCTCATTTAAAATGCAAGCTTCCCAGAAGTTGGCCAACTCTTCACAGTGGCAGTAACAAGTAGATCTTTTTTTCTGACATCTTCCCCTGTTAAAACTCCTTTTGGCACATGCCCTGACTATGAATCATCCATCATGTAAATAAATTTCTGTGTCAATATTTTGCATTATAAAATATTTTGCCCATTGGAGTAAAAGAAAAACAAAAGTTCACAAATTAGATTATTGGTACACTTCTAATTTATATCTTGCACAATAGCCTTTAAGCCACAGTTACATACATATATACATACATATATCTGGTCACATACATATATCTGTGTATGCGCACGTGTGTGTATATATATGTATACACACACACATATATACTAGCTGGAAACAATTCATCAAGTAAGTTAACCCCTTTCCTTTCAAATCTACTTGTATTACTAAAAGGTTGAGTAAAGACCTCTGGGGAACAAGGGCAATTTTTGACATGGGTCTCAACAGATTAAACTATGCAGGGACAATATAGAATACATTGGAGCAATAACATTATCACATCATAGGCTGATTGAGAGGCATTTCCTTGCATTTCTATCCTTTTACCATAAGCCAATAGTAGCCACAGGCATTTGAGTGGAGAGCCTGGAGGATTGACAGGCCTGGCAGTCATTACACGCTGGATTGAATACTAGATTACTCCAAAGTGGCTGAGGGTCAGGGATCAGTGTGTTCCCTTTTGGCACTAAATGACTTTAATATCCTTACTGTATTAGTCAATTACTTTAAAGCTGCTGCTCTCTGAGCTCTCTCTGCCCCCCTGCAGTTTACTATGGACATTTGAATTGCTCCCATACTTAACCCCCACATCTGCTTTTAGCTGTCAAAAGAACAGTGCTATCAGTGGAGCTATTGACAATATGAAAAGAACTGAGATACTTGCTGGAGGTGTCAAGTGCCTCTTTCTTTTGGCTGCTTAGTTTAAAAAAATAAAAAACCAAATAACTCAGTTACAAAGGTGGTCCTCAAAGAAAAGGAACTCAGAGTCTTTTAATCTATTGGCACTTAAAGTGACCAGTGGGGGGAAAAATGGTGGAACTGAATTTCTTTTTTACTACTTACAACCATAAATTATGCATTTTCTATGTGGGTTTTTATTAATTTTTGTGAACATACACTTTGACTATAACTGTGAAAAGAGTGTGCATCAGAGTGAAGACCTATGTGAAAGTCTTTATTTCATTTCACGACTGCCCCCGTGATAGTGGAGAATTATACTGCATTTCTCAATTTATTAGTGCAACACAGTGAAGAATTTTATATCACAGCCACTGAACTTTTAAAAGGTCTGGTGTGGCTTGGTGTTAAACCAACATGTCTAGATTAAATATGGACTAAGCTGATTTGAAATTTAAAACTACTTGAAAGTCATGCCTTCAGTGTTTCAGAAAAAGTGATGATTCCCACACAAGAGCACATCTGCTAGGCGGGCCCTGACTTTTATGTGTTTGCATGTGTGTATAGTGTCTGTTTGCTTGTGAGTGTCAGTGAGAGCATATGTAAGTCACAGTGCTACAGTGATAAAAAAGGACATCACAAATGGCTAAAAGATTCTTAAGAGCTATTTCACATAGAAAAATTTTTAAATGAGACAGAAACTTACAGACAGGTTAACACATTGGTATTAGCTTACTTATAGTGTCATCTGGGAAAACCCCTGATTTCCTACTTATATTATATAAGGCCTCCTTTTCAATAAGACCATCTGATCATTTGATTGAAAAGTGCTCAACTATTTTGCTAAGTTTCTATTGTTGATTTTGACTTTTGTGTATATTCAATTAAATATAGGTATAAGCAGTACTTCATACCATACAGTTTAAGTAAAAGCTTAATTTTTCTAAAATAATGACTAAATAAACAAAGGAAATTTTTTCACATGTTTCTAAAACTATGAGCCCATAAACTGTGATTTCAGGGACTAACCATCTTTCCTGCTTAGAAAAATTCTTCTCAGGTATGAAAACAGGCCACAAAACACATTGTCAGCAGAAACATAATATAACCAAACCACGTCAAAAATGGTAAAGAAATTGCAAGTTTAGATTGTATTGAAATCTTTAGAGATGATGTTTTTGTCATCATAGTGGCATTTTTAAGGCGATTTAAAGGGGAAATGGCATGAGATTATAAGATTTGAGAACTATTCGGTATTATTTGATACACATAAAGATTTTGACTCAATTGTTAAAAAATGACATCAACCTGATTCTAAAGATTTAAAATATGCCTTTGAAGTTCTAAATATTAGAGGACAGTCTTCCAAATCTTATAATTTCAAGCCATATTCTCTTTAATTAAAATGTAGCTTTTTTATTAGTCTAGATTTTATGAGCGTGGATCTCATAAGTGGACATGGAATAAACTACATACACTTGGGACATTAAAAGCTGATATGACTCTTACCATGGGAAAGAGAGATAGACCAGAAGACAATATTTCCTTTATATATATATAAATATATATATGACATATAGAAAGGAATATATGTATATAAAGGAACATATAGAAAGGAATATATATCATATATATATATATATCTTTCCTGTGGACATCTATTAAAAAGACAAACATTATTGCCTTGAGAAATTAATTTCAGGATTTTGCTCATTTGAAATTTAGTCAGCAAAGGACCTTTAAAAACTTAATACTGCTGGGCAAACATGCATCATTAGCACTTTCCATTCATCTATATTTTGGTGTGTTTTCGGAATTGAGTATTCTAGGGAAGAAAGGTAGCCTGACAAGAAAGTGATTGAGTTGGCCCCCTTGATAGCTGGAATGACAAGGTGAAGAACTGTAGCTAGCTGACAACTTCTTTAAAATGAATCACTTATAAATATTTACAATCCATAATTCAAAAATAACTCGATGGGTAGCATATAAACAGAAGTATTTGATGGTTTGTCTGTAATCCTGATCTTACTCTTTTGATAGGAGTGTATTTCTATTAGGAAGAGTTTTTAACCAATGCACTTGGAAGTCTACCCTATGTCTTATCATAATTTCTAATAGATAACTTCCTTTTGCAAGTTACTTATCACATTTTATTTCTGTAAGAAATATACTTTGCATTTACCAAAGGTTAACTTCCTCTTCCTTTCTCTTTTGGTGGATACATTTAAATTGTATTTCCACTAGACTATGTTATAAATTGAGCAGTGTTTTATAACACCATATGCTAGTTATCTTTTAAACCTAAGGATGACCATCACCTCAAATTCTTCAAAGTAAAATATTGTAAATTGTCTTATGAAATACAGATATCGACAATGATCTGTCAGTATCTGATTTTCGTTTTCACAGACTTCATTATTGCTTCCTTCATGTAACAAGGAGGATTGAAATGACCAGTGGGGTATAGAGGTGTACACTCCTTCCTAACTGATCCAGTGAGTAATGAAGCAGACCACCCCCTAACCCACTATGCCTTCGGTTGTGGAGTAGGAGTGCAGTTAACTTTCAAAGCATAGAAAAAGGTACATATCATTTATGACGATGAAAAAGAAAACATGTAGAATTATAATCTATGTGTTTTAACATCTCCACTTAGTAATTGCATAGAAAATTAATGACTACCATCTTTAAGTTTGTTCTCTGCTGTATTACAAAACATGTTTCATATTCACATGTGCGGCGCATCATTTAATGTGTTCTGATTTTAGAAAGAAGAACACCAACAGTTTCTGAAACAGAATATAGTCACTAGAGTAAATGGTTTTAAAAATAGACTTCCTATAAGCAGTGACAAAAGTTTACTTTATAGAAAGCATAAATAAGGGTGAGAGAGCTTTTTGATAATGTGATCTCTAACTACTATGTTTGAATGCTTCCTGATTTTCTAATGAAAATGTATGTACCTGTGTGTGTGTATAAATGTGCACATTCAGTAAATTCTGCTATAAAGAAATTGACAGTTGTTTAGAGAAGTATCATTAGAATCATTTAAAATGTCTTTTTCCCTTTGAATCACTTTATACATCGACAATTAAAAAAAACTCTACAGCATCTGCTTGTCATGTATCATACTTCAGTATGTAAACAACTCACTGACTGTCTGTGCATGAGAGTAGGGCTCATAATTTTCAGTCTGAAAATGACATATACAAATAAAGGAACTAAAGCATGGAAAGTAACATATTTTGGTCTTGTGACTAATGGTAACCTGGTGCTATTGAATTACTGAACTGTGTCTGAGAACTAATGAGAAAATTTTCCCAGGGGAATCTTTATCCAGTGCACTTGGAGAGCACCTCAGGGACCTATTCCGAGTCTGTCACCTTCCCCGTCTCATTGACACTCCACTTCTTTACCACCATTACACTGTGCAACCATTTCACTTCACACTTCACGATTAGAATATTAAAAGGAGAGAATACTATACGACTTGTTCCAGATAGCAGAGTTGTTTTTGACACTTAGAATAGAAATTGTCACCAGAATATCACAAAGACATGAGAGTCTCCAACTGAGTAGAACATTCTAAAGCTTAAAGCGATTTTATTTTATAGCTAATGAAAACTTTTAAGAAATCTCTTAATGGCACATAATTCACTTACTCAGAGTTATTTAAGGGCTGCATAATTTTAACCGAAAAGAACAATTGTACTTTTAAAGTTACAAAAGATGATTCTGCCATAGAAATCTAGCTTGGGTCATTATTATATTGATCTTTTGTTGGTTTTGGTTGTTTGATGTCATGTATACTTAGGTATGTCCAGACAGAGGATGGCATTCTTGGGCTGGTCAGTGGTTAAGATTAGCACTGTTACCAAAGAGGTCTTATGGCAGTAAATGATAATGTCATTACTTCTAGAACGAACAGTCACATACTTAACAGGATACCCCTACTTTCTGACATAAAGAAACAAAGAAAATGGAAAGATAAAACCATTTAAGAATGTATTTCACTATTACAATGCTTTGTGTGTGTGTGTATTACTTAAATAATATATACTTAAATGTTTTTGTATTAGCAAGAAATTATTAAGGAATTCTCTTCTGAAAACTGGTAACTATTTTTTATCAGAAGCAAAAATTCCTGCCACTAAAAAGACAAAATTAGCGTTAACCTATTATTTTATCCTTTCCAAAAGCATGAATACTGCCTCTGTGGTTAGGCTTCACTACAACCCTGTAGTAGAATAAGCACTATTATTTCCATTGCTAAGGTCAGGCTATTAAATTAAGAGCAATACACTTTCATGCAAAAGGCCCTCCCATGCATATTTTGGGTTGAGATTTATTAGTTCTCCAATAATCTTAACAGTTATCTGCATTTTGCACAACAAACTCCCCTTATTAATAATATTACTACTACATTTACATTTGCCCCAAATTAGACAACCTCCACTCTTGTTTATTTTTTAATTTTTTATGACAGTTTATTTACAATGTTCAGTCAATTTCTGCTGTACAGCAAAGTGACCCAGTCATCCACACACACACACACACACACACACACACACACACACACACATACATTCTTTTTTCTCACATTATCCTCCATTATGTTCCATCACAAGTTACTAGATATAGTTCTCTGTGCTATACAGTAGGACTCCGCTCTTCTTAACAAGTGCTTAAATTGATATGTTCACATGGCCAAATGTATATACACGAAACTGGAGATAAAATTCTGTAGAATAATAAACTTCTAGAGTCAGTCATCTTCCATAACAAAGTCTTTTTTAATATAGCTTTAGATGCTTCATTACTGGAGCTCATTTGGGCTAGACAAGAAGGTAGTCTTGCTTTGGTCATTCAGGTTTTCACTCTGAACATGAATGCTGGTATTTGGTATTTTAAATTTTTTCACTCCTGAGTTGACCTGGTAGATTGGTATTTCCCTCTCAGAACCTTATTGCAGAGCACAAGGGATTAAAGCAAATTTTAAAGCTCCCTGGTTTCCTTCCAGACACACCTGGAAAGATTTATCACTTTGACAGAAGTAGGACTAAAAACATTTCCAATTCAAGGGACAGTGGAAAGTCTGAATGCTTGAAATCCATTTATGATGGTGGACATTTTAGATGAAATTATCTATGAAGAGCTATCCATCTTCAGGCAAGTTTTTCAGTCCAATACAGTAAGTCCAGGGAAAATGAAAGGGATGAATGAGACTTGTGTCCTGATGTCATTCATGCTTTCAGTTTCACTGAGCATCTAGGTTTTGCTACTTTCCCATTTTATATCATATGCAAGGATAAGAACTCATCTTATCCCTCTGTCTCATGGACCTTTTTTTTCTCTTTCCATCACAAAAAGATATAAGCTCTTTTGGCTCTTTTCCTCTGCTATGAATTATGAATAAAGAGTTATTCTTTTGATGTGTAATGTAGGTCTGTTACCATGTCTGTTAATTTAATGTGATAGAAGTCAAGAGAAAACGAACCAGAAAGCTCTAATTTCTGATATAATATTTGTATTTAAGTACTCAAGTATTAAAGCGATATGTGCCTGACGAGTTGAGTTTAGAATGCTTTTCCACATGGGTATCTTGAGCTTAAGTAGATGAAACCTTGTGACTCTTGAGTGGTAATGATTCAAAATATAATTCACATGAGGGAGTTAAACACACACTCATAATAAGCCTACATGAGCCGTCTGTTACAAGGGTTTCCTTCATTTTCTATGCCAGAGTCACAAAATAACTTCAAACTTTGTCCCAGAGATGAAATCAAAAGTCCACCTCACATACATGAAAAGGGCATCTCTATGGATTTAAACCAAGACCCGATTATTCAGGAGCAGCTTATTTGGCTCGTGGCTAAGTCAAAGTTTGCTACTTCTGGGCATGTTTGACTATAGGGAACTCGCCCTCATTTTCATCCCTTAGCCTGTTCTGAAGGATGTGAAAAACACACAACTTCATTTTTACTCATGTGGTTTTGAATGGGCTCTTATTTGACTCACTCTCTTTAGAAGTGGGGAAAAAAAATAAGAAAGCTCTTGCATGTGCAGGGATCTGGGGATTTATTCTTTCTTCTCTCTTTCGTTTCTCTTTCCCTTGACAGAATTTCTGGTCTTTAAGCATTTGTAAGGTCTTTGCTTCATTCTTTCAAATCATTCCCTAATATATGGGTGGAGAGATGGGGGATACAGGAAACAGGAAATGGATTCCCATCCAGAGGACAGCTTAGAACCTAGGGGATCTCAGGTCACAACCCTGGGCAGAACATTTCAGCTCAAAGTATTTCAAACACAGCTTAGGCTGACATACAATGGCAACAATTCAGTGGATGGGCTCTTTCTGATGCCAGGCTTTGAGGTCACAACCCTACTCTGGCACATTGCTCTTTCTTGCATGCCCTTTTAAAGCCAACATTTTTCTTTTTAACTTGTTGCACGTGAACCTCCTCCAGTCCATTTGCTACTTAAGTTTTTAATTTTGATACTAAACTAGCCAAACAAATGAGACTTTCCTGGGGGCAAACAAACAAACAAACAAAAGAAGAAACCACTCATCTCACCCAAGCTCCAGATCACTCAGAAAAACCACTCAATTCAATGGGAACAGAGTGACAGGAACTCACTGGTATGGGGCTCAGTAGAATCAATTAGGAACAAGTGCAAAATAGTTTCTATGAAGGATGAAAATATAAGCCAGTAGAAAAGGTGTGCGAAAACTTTAAAAAACCTTTTTGACTCAGGACTGAATTCATGCAAAAAGATCCAATTTGAACTTAATTTATCAATCCATTCCATTCACAGTAAGATAATATCATAAAAGGGAGGTCGTGCTTTTCATTGCTAAAAATTTCTACATTAGTGTATTTGGTATTTTATTTTCAAAGAACTTAGCTGACAGTTTGAATCAGAGTCCATTTTTCTTCAGCATATAGTATAAATTGATACCTGTTTTATATTTTTGTTGTTTTGATAATCTATGGCTGAACTGATTTCCCCACACTATACTCATAACTTTAAAGTGTCATTTGAGAACAGAGGGATTTCATTTTCTCATGATCTTATGCAGTTGAAGAAAAAATTCTTTGAGGTATTTTTGGAGAGATTTCCTTTTGGCTATGTCTATGCAGTGTCTAAACAAACAGTGAAAAGTTGAAAAGTTCATCAATTCCCTTTGTTATTGGCTTTCCAGACAACAAGAGTCTCACTTAAAATGATAGGTAACTTGTTCAGTTAAAGTAATCTGTCATTTCAGGCCAATTAGTCAAAATCTTTGTGCACACTGTTGAAGTCTTTGCTACTCGAAGACTGCAGCAAATTTACACATAGTTAGAGCCTCTGTAGCCTCTGTGTGAAATATGAGTTCAGTACTATTTGGCCTTAGTGTAGTGTTTTTCCCTTTTGATTTTCTTAGGAGTTTTCTCCTTAAAACCCTAATACAAAATATAAAAATGCAAAGTAATTGGATATTTTTCCCCTCTAGTATTTGATGGAAGTCTAAATTTTGGGTGCTTTTTCCTATGCAGATCACCAAATATTTAAATGCTAGTTGCTGAGAAATGCAGATAAATGAGAGAGAACCTCTGCTTATAAGAAGCTTTACATTAGTGGGGGGAGACTGCCTCCAACAGACTGGATAACAGGGACCATGCTGAAGGAGATTAATTCAGAGGAACAAGCAACATTGTGAGGAAAGTCCAAGAATGAGGAAAAGAGGAATGTGCTTGTATAGATTGGGTGGCAGAATATAGTAGGTATTTCAGAGCCTTAAGGGGGACAATGCATAAAATAATTACATCTGAAATTATTTACCATAGGCTCTGAAGCAAGATATTTTATAATCTTTTATTGTCAACAAGAATTTCAAGTTTAAAGCTAGCAGTATGTGGTTAGTCAATTTAATTTCACTTTCAGGTATAGTGAAATATTTGTGTGCTATAAATCACTCCCTGGGAAGTCAAACTTATTTGACTCAAGTGATGATTAAAAAAAAATTAAGTGCCATAGCTACAAAAAAGTACCTGTGTTAAAACTTAGTTGTTTTCTATCCAAAGAAAAGGGACAAAAATCATATTCCACCAAATATAGGTATAGATGCATTATCCCTTATTCTTTTTGACAGGAAGGATCAGAAAATGGATTTTCCATGGCTAAGAACTTTAGAGAGGAATTGTTAAGGGTTCTCGTTACTATTCCCAAAGTGTTTTCCAATTCTCTGTGGCTCTCCTGGTGTTCTGGGACCATTTTACTGTACATGCTGTAAGCATGTTTCTGCAATGCGAAAGCGGAGTGCTTCCTGAATTCAGCCCATCTTCTGGAATTCAATGAGGAGAACCAAGGCAACAAAGTTTAATCTTGGAACATTAGCTAAATTATGAAGTCTTTGTTTATTTGATTCTGGGCATGTAGTCACAGATGAAGATGAAACTGAATCCTTTTCAAAAAGTCCATCAAAGCATTTCTTTCATCTGTGTGTGCTGTTTTGTTGAGAAGTTTCCAACCACAAGGATCACACTACATAAATTCTTTGCCAAACTTTTGGAATAAGCAGGATCCAGGTCATGAGATGCAGTGTTAAATTAATACTGAAGTTCCTCAAATTTATCGTAATTGTTTTTAGGTTTCAAGTTGGTATTTTTGGAATCCTCAATGAATCCGAAGCCTCTATGGATGGGGTTCCAAAATACACTGTAGAAACATCACATCCTCCCAAGCAAGGGGACAAGCTGTCCATCTGATTTGGTGATGAGTGTTATAGCCAGACTGGAAGATGGCACTACAGCAGGGACACAGAGTTGAAAACACCTTCCACCATCAAACACCTATAGTCCTCTGCTCTACCAACTAATCTATTGAAGAAATCAACTATAATAGAAAAAATTAAAACCTAAAAAAAAAAAAACACACCCTCCAGAGAATACCATGTTTATATGTGCTGCCTCTCATTTTTCCATTTTTTTGATGTTTTGCACATGTAATTTTTTAGTATTGACTTAATTGAGAGCTTGGGTACTCACATATAACAAACTTAAATTTGGAATTCCCCTCATGGCTCAGGGGAAACAAATCTGACCAGTATCCATGAGGACCAAGGTTTGATTGGTGGCCTTGCTCAGTGGGTTAAGGATCCAGAGTTGCTGTGAGCTGTGGTGTGGGTCACAAGCACGGCTCAGATCCCGCATTGCTGTGGCTGTCCTATAGGCCAGTGGCTACAGCTCCAATTTGACCCCTAGCCTGGGAACCTCCATATGCTGTGGGTGTGGCCCTAAAAAAGACAAAAAAACAAAAACACTTAAATTTTATTTTTAGAAATCCCTTTTATTAAAAGATATTTAACTATCTGCTGTGAGGAATTTCCCACTTGTCCTTTCCACAGGCTCCAATCTCTCTAACCATAGCACTTCCTTCCCCATTTTCTGCTTTGCTTTCCTCACATTTTTCCTCAGCTTGTCTCATATCATATACATTCCCTTCAATATTGTCATATTCTTCGAGAAGTTAAAAGAACTTTGTGTTTTGCTGTCCCAGTCTAGAAAATGAATAAAGATCTCATTCCTTTTTTCCATTTTTTCAGCTTTATTTGAGGTATTATTGAAAAAAATATACATTTAATGTGTACAATATGTCACACACACACACACAAACACCCATTACCTCATATAGTTACATTTTCGTTCTTTTCATTCCCCCACTATCCTTTACTGTGAGAACCACTTATTTGTTCTCTGTACCTGTAGGTCTGTTTATGTTATGTTTGTTCATTTGTTTTGTTTTTTAGATTCCACATATTTGTCCTTCTCTGTCTGACTTGTTACACTAAGCATATTACCCTTTAGGTCCATCTGTGTTGTCACAAATTCTCACTCCTTTTCAAACAGGTCCATTAAACTTGTTTCCCATGAAGATAGACTTCATATATGTTTAGGTGATCTAGCCCAAAAAGAATCATAAAACTATATACCACCTTGCAAATGGTTTAAGTTTTCATCTGAAACTTTTCATAATTTTAATGTCTAAAAGAGTTGTAAATTATGCCATTTCTAGCATATGCTAAATAGCACAGTTTAAATAGAGCTTAAATCAGTTTAAATCTAGAATAGAATAATTTATATTAAAAGTAAAAGAAGCACATCAGGAATGGTAGAAAAAGGACTTTTGAAAAATTTGATCCTCCATAGAAATAAGAACATGGGCAAAAGTTATCAAGATCAAGTTTTTCAGAACTTTGGAAATTTAACCAAAGACATAATAATCCAAGGAAAATGTGATCAAGAAAAATGACTGACTATCATTAAGAATTGTGAGCTCTGTATCATTTGAATTTTCCCCATTCCAATCCTCCTCTTCCCAGATCCATAGCATTGCTTTAAAACCAAGAGCCTCATAACTATGATAGCTATAAAAATCAGCAACCTAGTAGTCACTGGAAGAGACAGATGGGTTTGGAGATCCCCAAATCCATTCTCAGGGTTTGCTTTTATTTGATCACAGCTTGCCCTGTGTAACCAACCACATTCCTAGAGCATTTGTTGAAAGTTATCAGAGGCAATTATACAACATCAAAGCAGCCTGAGGTAGGTAGAGTACTAGTTAGGGCTAAATAAGAGGCTGACCAAAAACCTTAGAAGGAAAACCTAGGGAATGATATTTTCATAAGTAATGCTATAAAGCTCTGATATATTCTTAAGAATCTAGAATGCCAAGTGCATACACAGAGCTGTGGGCTTTTCAGGGAAAAGTTAAAAACACCCTAATCACTCACTTCTACCAGAACTTGAGACTCTCCCCATGCAGGAATACAAGGCTAAGGCAGAGTTATAGGCTGCCTGTCAGAGCACTGACACATGCCTTCAAATACATTGAGAACCGCCTGGTAAAGCCTAGGAGATTTGTTAATTAAAGACATGCACAGTAATATCTGTCCCGTCATTAATTTTAGTGAGCTTATAGTACCTGTACACAACAAAAAAATAGACTTTACAATCTTAGCCTAGTTAAGTCACTAAACTACAATAAAAACAACAAAGATGCCAAGCAAATTCAATGAGAAAAGAACAGTCTTTTTAACAATCAGTGTTGAACAATTGGAAACCCACATGCAAAGGAATAAAAGTGTATCCCTAATTCACACAATATCAAAAATGAACTCAAAATATATATATCATAGACATAACTGTATGCACTAAACCCCTAAAAACTTAGAAAAAAAATTCAGAGTAAACTTTTATGGCTTTGAGTTTGACAATGCTTTCTTAGATATGACACCAAACACACAGGTGACAAAAAACCAGATTTCATCAAAATTAAAACTTTTGTGCTTCATAAACACCATCAAGAAACTAAAAAGATAACGCACAGAATGGGAAAACATTTTTGCAGACCATATGCCTAAGAAGGGACTTGTATCAAGGACAAACTCTTATAGGTCAACAATAAAAAGACAAATAGCTCAATTATGAAGTGACAGAGGATTTAAATGGACATTTCTATAAAGAAGATACACAAATTTCCAATAAGTACAGGAAAAGATACTTCATATCATTAGTCAGCTGGGAAACAAAAATCAAATCATAAGATTACTCTATGCTTACTAGGATAACTGAAACTAAGATAGACATTAATAAATTTTGACATTGATGTGAAAAAATTCCCATTCTCCTACATTGCTGATGAGATTGTCAAAGGCGCAACCTCTGATGAACATTTCAGCAATTCCTCAAAATATTAAATATATAATTACTACAAAAATCAGCAAGTCCACTCCTGGATGTATACCCAGGAGAACTGAAAACAAAGGTCCACACAAAAATATTTGTACATGAATGTGAAAATTATTACTATAATAGTTCAAAGAGTAGAAACAAAATGAATGTCTATCAACTGAGTAACAGAGAAAGAAAATGTGGAAACACAAAATGAAATATTTGACCATAAATATAAATGAAGCTCTGATTCATGATGCAACATGGATAAATCTTGAAAATATACTAAATAAAATAAGTCAATAACAAAGACCATAATGGATAATTCCATTTCTAGGAAATATCCAGAATAGGCAAACTTGAAGAAAAAGAAAGTAGACTGGTGGTTCCAAAGGGGAGAAGGAGATGGAGAGTGAAGATAAGGGACATAATTTTTTTCTTTGGGGTGATAAAAATGTTCTAAAATTAGATATTAATTATGGTTGCATATCTGTGAATATACTAACAAGTGGATTGTTTACTATAAAATGAGAACTTCTACGATGTAAATCATGTCTCAATAAAGCTGTTAGCTAAAAACGTAAATTAACAGGTTTTTTCAGTAACAGTCTAGAAAACAGCCATTCCATCAGCCTTTTTTGAGGAAGGGAGAGAATGCTGTATGATAAATTTAATGTTCACTGATTAAAAGTAAGGCTGAATAATTTTATTAGTGTTTATTAGACATCTACATTTATGTTAATTATCTGTTCAGTGATTTGATTTCTTTTACTATTGCTTATTTTATTATAATTAATGTGTAAGAACTGCCCACGTAGTAACATTCAGTCATTTATCACATATATGGAAAATTCCCAATTTGCGGTTTACATTTTTGTTTCTAGTATTCATTTATACATAAAACTTCTAATTTCTACATATTGAAATCCATTTATTTTTCTTCTATAATATCTTTCTTCATTACTATAAAGTCATTGCTACTGTGAAACATTAACATTTGCTTATTTTTTCTTGTTCTTTTGCAGATTCATATGTTTTATTTAATTCTTTAACCGATTTGAATTATATTTGAAATTTTGAAGTATGATATTTTATTGGGAATATGGTTATAGTTAAAATTAATTGTTCTTTTTTAACCAGAAGTAGTATATATATATATATATATATCACTTTGTTGTATAGCAGAAATTTTCACATTGTAAATCAATTATACTTCAATAAAACTTAAAAAATGAAAAACAGAAACACTTTAAAAATAATTGTTCTAGCACTATTTAGAAAATATTTAAACAATTTGCAATGACTTAAAACACCATTTTTATCCTATAATATAGTATTTTCATTAAAATTTATATTTGATGGTTGTTTTCTGTTTCGTATACTGATTTCTCTCTATCGATTACTGTAATTTTACAATGTACTTTAACATAAAAAGTCAGGTACAACATTAAATAAGCTATATTTTTATAGATTTATCTTGGCTATTCTCATAGATCTAATCTTACACATGAAATTTCAAATAATTTGACAGTTTCACAATATTTTTATAGGAATCTTGAGTCACATTACAAAGAATTATAAGTTGGGAGGATTTTAAATTGCACAGCCTGAAATAATGTTTAATCCTGTGTCATCTGCTGGCCCTCTCAAAACCTGTTTCTTCATCTACAAATAATAATCTCAACCTGTAAGATATATAAGTCTTAGAAAAGCATGCATATATTAACAGAATATCTACCCTAGAGTAGATAGGGTTAATGTTAATACATATCATGGTGGTTTATTCCGTAATTTTAGGAGGTTTTATCTGCATTTAAGAAACATTAGACAATGTTGCTTAAACATTTTAATTGAATTTAACACTTATTTGGGGGGTAATCAGCACTTAGATATGTTTCTAATTTAGGAAGAAATTATTAAGGCGTTCTTTCTCTTTTTCTTTCCAAACCTTTATGGAGGTCTTTCAACAAGTCTGGAAAATATTTTCACCTTCAAGTCATTTATAGGGATTACTTATTTTCATTGCTTTGTCAAGGAGAATATTTGCTATTGTATTAATTAAACTTTTATAGTGATATATTGGAAACATACTGATTTTATAACAGATTATGCTACTAATCTCTTTATCTCTTTCTTTCCAATTTTAACATCTAGTTTTTTTCTTCCTTTATTGTATTATCTAGAATATTCAGAATCATTTTGAATAATAGCAATAATAGACATCCTTATGTTGTTCTGGTTCCCAATTTTAATAAAAATGTATTCATTGTTCCAAAATCAAGTAACATGCTGACTATTGTTGGAATAAATTTTATCACAGCATTTGTTTTTAGTTTGACCCAATTTTTTAGGACATTTGCATTTCATCAATATTTCTGAAATATGACAAAATATTTCATTCTGAGTTATTGACTGAGTCAGTGATTTACCAGAATTGATCTATTTTAGTCCATCTTGCATTTTTGAAATAAAAATGTTACAACATAAGCACAGAAACCAGAGTCCCTATGTTTTAATACTAGCTCTGAAACTTGTTAACTATATAATTTAAGGCCTAATTAACCTCAGTTTCTTTATCTACAAAATGGGAATATTAAGGTTTCTATCTTCATGGGACTGTTTTGAAGCTTAAAATGTTAATACATATCATGGTGGTTTATTCTGTAATTTTGGGAGGTTTTATCTGAATTTATTTTGTAATATTTGTAATTAGATTTGGAAGTACATTGTGCCATTTATTTTTATACATTTCACTGGCCAGATTTTGGAACCATTTAGAAGATTCTTGTATTCTTTCAGATTTTCAACGTTATTAGTATTAAATTGTATCTAGCGATACAACATATTTAATCTCAGCCATGCATATTGTTTTATATTCAACCTTATTTTTAATTTTCCTCATGTTTTTTTCCCTTCTTTTATTAGCTTTATTAGTTTCCTATTGTCACTGTAATGAATTATCATAAGCTTAGAGCAACCCAATTATATAATTGTATTGTATATACAAAACATGATTTTTATAAATACAACCTATTATGTTATATATATATAACATATGATACATGTGCATATGAGATATAATTATACCAGAAGTCTAAGATGCATCTTCAAGCAGTGCTCTTTTTGTAGGCTCTTGGGGCCATCCATATATTTGTCTTTTCCATTTCAAAAGGCTGTTCCTATTCCTTGGGTCATGGCCCCTTCCTCCATTTTCAAAGCCAGCAGGATAACATATTTTCTCCTCTCTAATCTCCATTTCAATCCTCACAGCTGATCTAAATCTATTGCCTCTCATCTCCCTTTACTAGGAATCTTATGATTATCTTGGGCACAACTGGATAATTTAGAGTAATCTCCCCTTTTCAAGATCCTTAACGTAATCATACATCCAAAGCCATTTTTACCTTTTAAGATAATATACAAATTCCAAGATTAAGATGTGACATCCTTGGAAAGTCTACCAGATTATACCAGATTACCTATATTACAGATTTGCATAGTTTGGTTTTCTTCAAAGAACATATTATAGAAACATTTTATTTGGTGCTTTTTTAAAAATTACTCATTTTATATTTTTCTGCTTTCTTCAACTCCGGTTTATATTTACTTGTCGAACTGTTTAAGATAATACTTATTGATTTGATTTTTCTTATTTTTAAATTTAAGCATTTACATCTCAATTTTTGTCTGATTACAGTTTTGGATGCACACTGTGCATTTTGTTTTGTGATGCTCCCATGGTCATTTTCACAATTGATAATTTCAGACTTGATAGTCTCCTTGACTTTAGCATTATTCAGGAGAGAATTTTTTTTATTGCAAATGACATTTTACATTTGTACTTTGCTATTAGTTTCTGGTTTTATTGCATTGTGTTAAAATATCCTAAATACTTTATGCATTTCAAGATTTTTTGGGTTGTATTTGTGGTCTAATATGTAACCAGTTTTTATCAATTCAGTACTTACTTTCTGATAGGATGTAGAATGTTATATTAATTAGCATTATTAACTTTTACACCCACTGTGGGGTTATTTATCTTTGCCTAATTTGTAGGCTATTACAGTTTGTTATACTGACATGGATTAGGAAATATGGCCATAATATAGGAACACTGAGATGCTGTGTTCAAAGAACTTTTTAAATTTTTAGATAAAAATTGCAGCATATATATAGATAGGAAAAAAGTATACATTTGTGGACAATAAAAATCAGTTTTTGCATGCATACTCCATTCTTTTTTTTTTTTTTTTTTTTTGCACATGTGCCTGCCAAAGTACATTTAGGGAAAAGTAAAGCTTAAATTTAAAAGAGTAAGTACAGCAGTATTCCTTTTTAAAAAGCACCTATTTAATCTGACTCATTTTCTACCTATTGTCTGATCTTTTGAAAAAGCTCTTGACTCTGCCCATCCATAGTGGCATTAGAAACACCAGACAAAGAGTGACACTTATGGCATTAAGTATTATAAAAGCATGAGGAACTTACTTTACAATAGATAACTGCTGTCCCAGCAAAAGCCCGTTGTTGGTTTTAGCTAGCTTTTCTTTAACTTTCTGGATTGCAGCAGAGAGTTGATACTGAAACCATGCCTGCAAGTTCTAAACTAAATGAGTTTGATGGTGTCAGCTTAACTGGAGCCAAGATAAGCCTACAGTATATGTTTATAGTCTCTGTTTCATACATGTCTGGAGCACAGGAATTATTGAAGTCAAATTACTTCTCACCCCTAGAGAGTGTAGTCCTTCAATGTCATGACAAAGGTCACTGACAGTTCATCATGGAGAAGACAGCTTTAGGATATCAGATTACAGTTTCTAACCTATTAGTTCTTCATTTTTCCAAAAACAAATTGTAAAAATGCCTTCATAAGAAAAGGAATACATACACACAAATATTTGCATACATTTCCACGTTCAAATTTAAAATGTTTATCTTCAGTGTTGGTGTAGAAAATTGTAAATTGTACCTGAGAACTACTGCTATACTTGGAAGCAATTTTTACTTTGAATTATATGGAATATGACTAGAAATAAGAAAACTTCACTCATGTATCAATGTCAAAAAAAAAATCATAGCTTTGCCTAGGCTGATAGTGAACTTTATTGACAGGTGCCAGAAGCTGGTAAACCAAGTATGAGGAATATATCCCTAGTTCAACAAAAAAAGAAAACAGAATATTTTTCAAAACCTTCAGAATACATAAAGGACATTTATTTTTACATAAAGTGGTCATTACTATAATTTTAAATTTGATTTCTTATTCTGACTGCCCCCTGCTTTTTGAGAATGATTTTCTTTAAATGTAAATATTATAAACACAAATTACTCAAAGGATAGTCTACCCTAATTATGGCAAATTTAATTTTCATGTCCAAGATACTGGTATGTGTAAATAATGTGATCGATCTAATGGTCCACCTTCAAGGTTGATCAGCTGAGCTATGTGATGTCTTGTTGCTGTCGCTATACTGACCTCTTCAGGCTTCTGAGGTTGGGAACAACTGTTTAGTTTGTGTGTAGTGCTGCCAGCCACTGTAGAGTCAAATGAAAGAATTTATAATCATAAAGGACTTGCACACTTTGAGAGTTAAGGATGAACTAACTTCATTTTTAGTCTATCTTTGATAAAGAACTTTGTATATATATGTTTTTAAGAATGATTTCAAAACTAGAACCGGTCATTTTTGATTACTAAATAATTTTCTTGCTCAAGATGAAAAATCTCCCTTGAAAATGAAAACTTTAAAATCATTTTTGCCTTTAATACAGGAAAATACTATCGGTAAGTTAATAGGTACAGTGTGTTTAGTTGAAAAGATATTCCTTTGCAAATAAACTGTGTGTTTACTATGACTATCCCACATGCAGTTTGGCTCTATTTTTCCATCTGTTACTACTTAATAAGCACTTTCACTTGCAAGTTAGGGGATCACTTGCAAGTTTGGGGATCACTTGCAAACTTACTGAAGCTCAACATAAGACAGATTATAAATTCTGATTAAATATTACAACTAGTAAATAAGCTTTCTGAAATAACCATGTTGAATTCAATTTGATCAGGTAGAATTGTGCATTACCATTAAAGAACTAGTCTGTTCTTCTCAGCTTAAGTCTTCTTACCCCTCTTTAGTTAGTTTCCAACATTTGTTCATGCCCAACTATAATGTCCCAGTGAGTCACTGATACTACTTTCATACAAATATTTGTAACGAGGGCCCAGTCTGGATAATCTACAAAGCAGTGCTCCAAACTGTGTTGATGCTAGCAACAAAAGCATGTTCAACTGTGGCTCTGTGTATGCCTATTTGTAGTTTAACAAATGACAAAATACAGAATACTTAAAAATGTGGTCCTGGAATATTTTTATTTGGTTTATATTTTCCTCTGCTTTTCTTGCATTTATTGATTTTAGTAGCTATTTCATCCATTTCCCATAGCTACTCAAACTATTTTCTTAAATAGATATAGGGGATATTCAAGAAGTTTCCCACTCTCCATAAAGTAATAAAATCCTTTAGGAAATTAACTTTTACTAATGCATCTTGGAAAACTGAATTGTGCTATGCTCTGCCACATTTTCTCTATCTGCAAAACTACAGATGATACTAATTCTATAGACATTCATCTCATCCTAGCTGATGCCAACTGAATCCTGAATTCTAGAATTTAAATAGCCTAAAACGTTCTTTATAAGCCACTCCTTTGAAACTCTGCATGTTTTAGCATTGATGTTAATAGATTTTGATTAGTTTAGCAAAAAATACACTCATATCAAATATGCAGATAAAACCAAGACAAAAAGAGTGTCCTTAATGTATTAATCCTAAGAGTTTTTGGGAGAATATTTGGGAAGATTTTAATATTGACCAGATATTGGAGAATCTTAGGGGATTACTGTTAATCTTTTATGTGTGTTCACCAGTTGTATTTCTAATAGGTCCTTTTCTCATACAGATACAAACTGCACTGTTTCTTGATGGAATTTTACAATGTCTGGAATTTGCTTCAAAATATTCTGTTGGTAGGGTTGGGGTGGGGCAAGAAGTGGTGGTGAAAATATGGAAGAATAACTGACTTCAAAATCCAGCCGGGGAGTTCCCGTCGTGGCGCAGTGGTTAACGAATCTGACTAGGAACCATGAGGTTGCGGGTTCGGTCCCTGCCCTTGCTCAGTGGGTTAACGATCCGGCGTTGCCGTGAGCTGTGGTGTAGGTTGCAGACGCGGCTCGGATCCCGTGTTGCTGTGGCTCTGGCGTAGGCCGGTGGCTACAGCTCCGATTCAACCCCTAGCCTGGGAACCTCCACATGCTGTGGGAGCGGCCCAAGAAATAGCAAAAAGACAAAAAAAAAAAAAAAAAAAAAAAAAATCCAGCCGTAAATACGTGGAGGTTCACTATGCTGTTTGTTCTCTCTTTGTATGTTTGATTTTTTCCAATAAAAAGTAACGCTAATTAATTCATACCTCTTCATAAGCATCCAACTGAACCACCATCTCAAATCTGGGTCCCTGAGGTTCTTCTTTCTTTTTTTTTTTTTTTTTTTGTCTTTTTGCCATTTCTAGGGCCGCTTCCTAGGGCATATGGAGATTCCCAGACTAGGGGTCTAATCGGAGCTGTAGCCACCGGCCTACGCCACAGCCCAGCCGCAGCAACACGGGATCCGAGCAACCTACACCACAGCTCACGGGCAACGCCGGATCCTTAACCCACTGAGCAAGGCCAGGGATCGAACCCGCAAACTGATGGTTCCTAATCAGATTCGTTAACCACTGCGCCACGACGGGAACTCCCCTGAGGTTCTTCTTTATCCATTTTTTTTTTAATATAAAAAGTTATGGACTATAGATCTGGCCAATTCCACACCCACCAACTAGTCCTCTCTTCGACTTTATAGTGCAGCGTTTAATTTCCTAAATGCACTACTGTGTTCTATACCATTCTGTTTCATGTTTGCACTACTCCATGTGTCTCTTCTTTCTCTTATTCCTTATTCCTATAAGGTCACATACCATTTCTTCTAAAAAAAGAAAATCTTTGATTTAGCTAAAACCTCAAAAAATTAGTTGTGCATTCCATTATCTGTTACAACTCTACTTTGAACTTTTTTATTGTTTTACTTTTAGTCTTGTATTTTATCAGTTTACACATCTCACTGAAGGCATTTAAGATGTTACTGAATGTGTATAATGCATGAATCTTATTTCTAATTACATTTTAGTTCCCTGCTCTTGTTTATTCTCCCCTTGTCATTCTTACCTATTTTTTATTCATAATATATTGTTACAATGTATTTTTCAGGGCTGCCTTAAAAAAATAATTTTGGAGCATGTATAAATGAGCCAACAAATAATCTTCCTTACTAACTGTGAAACTTTAGGACACCTAATGTCTCTTAATGACTTTTGTAAACCCAGCCATAAAGCTGTATTCAACTGAATTGAAAAAAAAAAAAAAAAAGCAAAAATTTAAAAGAAGAGCTAGTAACACATTTACCATAGAAGGAGGACAGTGAGGAGAGATTGCTAGAATTATCCAATTTAGAAAATGCTCTAAAATAAATTTCTAAAACTTTATTTTCCCTTTTACATTTTTATAATGTATAAAGTTGTTACTTCTTAAAATTACACGAAACTGAATGTATTCAATTGATTTGTAAGCTAGATATTATTATTATTCATTATTCATTCATTACAATTACACAGCATTTTTTTTTTTTTTTTTTTTTTTTGCTGTTGCTGTCGTCGTCCCCTAAAAAAAAAAAAACTATTTGATAGTTTTAGAGCTGAACCAAAGTACATACCACTCCATAGGTTGGTTTGTTTTTTGATAAATCATAAATTATCATGAGGATACATTGATACACAAACATACTACAAAGCTAAGTATAGTTTTCATCTTTTTTTTTTTTTTTTTGCTATTTCTTTGGGCTGCTTCTGCGGCATATGGAGGTTCCCAGGCTAGGGGTTGAATCGGAGCTGTAGCCACCCGCCTACACCAGAGCCACAGCAATGCTCGATCCCAGCCGCGTCTGCAACCTACACCACAGCCCACGGCAACGCCGGATCGTTAACCCACTGAGTAAGGGTAGGGACCGAACCCGCAACCTCATGGTTCCTAGTCGGATTCGTTAACCACTGCGCCACGATGGGAACTCCTAGTTTTCATCTTAAACAATTGTTTTGTTTCATTTATTATGGTGAAATTAATAATCACATATAAAAAGTAATAGGAAAGCTGAAGATATAATTCTGTTTTTAAGTGTTTTCATATAATTCCTTTTAAATAATATTCCTGGATTATGGAAAATATAACTGTGAGCTGTAAAATCTAAGCAACTTTATTAAAATTCATAAATTTTCAGAGTAGAAGAATGCCATATGCAAATATTTTTAATGTAGTAGATCTTTATGGTAGTATTTAGTCTAAAATTCAGTAGAGCTGTTAGTTCATCTTTAGTGTGTTAAACTGTCACAGACACACTTGTATAAATACAGTTGTAATAAATAGAAACTTAGTTGTTTTAGGAAGGAATGGAGATATTACTATAATACTCTTGTCCATGAAATTTACTTTCATACTAACAGTCTTTAACCATGATTGAAAATAGAAGCAACAGATAGGCTTTATCATGGATAAGATCAAGACCCCTTAGGACTACAACACCTGAAGACTGATTCAGACATGTGTGTCCATGAGCTCCTTCTTCCCTCTTTCATCACTATTGTGTAGTGACTGTACGGGGGGCTTTCAGATCAGCAATCAACAAGGGAATCAAAAACTCCAGTGTAAGAAATCATTTGTCAAGTTCAAGTTTCTCTCTCAAAGTCTGCTTCCAACTCCTTCTACTACATTACCTAACACGAAGGTAGTTATGGGTAAGACCAAGGAAGCTCCCATGAATGCTCTGCTTCCTTCCCAAACCTGTTAGGAGTGGGAAGTAATAACGATAATTAGGACAATCATAACATTTATTTCCTGCTTACTGTTGCCAGACACTTTACTAAGTCCAAGTTTCACAGTCAGTCACTTGTTGTAATTAATTTGTGTGATTTCAGGTTGCAAGTCTTTATCTGAATCTTTGTCTCTTCACTTAATCATAAGGATTGTCTGGATTAAAATCCTGGACTGGATAATGAAAAAAAAAAAAAAAAGGTTTTCATTTTCTTAGACTAGTAAGAGTTTCAAACAGGATAATATTCTTCTTCCATATTGACTCCAAAACCTAAGCCTGGACATTTGAGCCTGGACATTTGAGAGTTAAAGCATTCTTTAATAATTTCTTTACATTTTTATATCAGAGATGAGGTATGGTGCCATAATCACAATTTCAATGTACAAAATTATTTTTTTTTTTTAGCTTCTGGCCCTCCATTTTGACATAATCCTATCATTTTACAGTACACTCAACCACTTTCATTTTAAATTTGCCATTTCCAGATTATATTGTCTTTATCCATATCTTAGCCCATCTCTCCATGAGAAGACCAGATTCAGGGAGGTTGGAGGAGTTAACTTGTCCATCACCATCCTGCACCTCGCTCTAACTTGTATAATTCCTGCAGAGGCGTTCAATTTTGCACCCAATCCTACTGCATCCATGCCCTCCTTCACAAATTCCCTTATTAAATCCCAGGCAGAAACCCCTTCAGGTTCACTGGCGAATACTCAGCTATTTCTATGGCCCTGCCCCACCTCAGAACAGGTCTAGAACATTTAATATAATCTTCTGTGTACCATATTGAATCCAAAGGATTTTATATGGCTAGCTAAAGTCAATCTAAAAAAGTAAAAAAGAAATTTAAAAAAGAAAAAAGGAACAGGTAAAGTTAATTGATAGTATACTATACTTAACTCATATAGGCAATTACTAATAGAAAATCTACTTTGAATTTGGAAAGAAAGTAAAGACTCAACAGAAATTTTAAGAAATCCAAGGAAGTTTCTTTTAGTATATCTTTATTGCAGATTTAAGGATGACTTTTATCAAGCTTGATAGATTTTTTTTTTAATGCATGCTTTGGTGATTCATTAGAATCTCAATCACCCCTTCTACCAACCATCCACTTAAAAAAAAAAGGTCTGTAATGTTTTTATTGCAAGACGAGAGGCAGAGGCAATATGGGCTACTCATTCATGCATGCAGTTAAAACCTCAAGAAAGCATTGTTAAGATTCACTTGATAAGTTAAATTTTTTTACAATTCTACTTATTCTATTTATGCTGCATCTGAATCTACTTCTCAGGCTAGCTAATACTGAACAAAATACCATTGTATTATAATAAATTAATTATAACAGTAGAAGCAAATTTTCTTTTCCCTTTCATAAAGCATAGCTGGATTCATCCTCAATCTGTTTTCAACCACCACTGCCACCGTCTACACAGTAAACCACCCTAGCGTTAAGAGACAAGGATCTCAGGTATGGTATTTATTCTACATACAATGTACTTCTTTGTCCAATAAGAGATCAGAACATCTTCCTACTAATTCCATCTTAATGGAAATTTTTATTTTACCAACACATGTGACCATTTAATTTTTTAACTTATTTTGACTGGGGTTAGAACAGCTTTACTAAGTGATCACGTTTCTCTATGATTTGGTCTAAAATGCGAAAAAAAATAGTCAAATAGCACACATCCAAAGCATTTTTAAATGTTGATAGTCATTTTTTTATAAACTGGATAAATTTATAAGTGAAAGGCTCTATGTTGTTAAAACTTAGCACATCTTTATCTAGGGGAAAAACATTTTCTGCTATACCCATTAGACCATATAAGTCAGCATAATATGTCTAAGTTTTCCTTAGCTGATTTGAAACAACTCAGCTGTGTCAGATGGAAAGGTCATAAAAGAGTTTCACATTCTGGGTGATCATGTGATTGGTGAATTAAAAGGAAAAAAAGTGTTAGAGTGACATTCACAATATGTTTTCACATTTATATTTTTGCCTTTTCATAGTTCCTTTTTTCCTATTTTTTTGTGTTTTATGATAAAATACAGAATGGATGGGAAAATATCTATGAATCACAAGCTACATATTCCACCCATACCATTAACTATTTGTCAATTTTGTGATAAGCCTGTTAACTTCTTTGAGCTTCATTTTTCTTTATGTTTCATTTAAAACAATAATATGCATACTCCCTTGCTTTCTTTAATATAATGTAATGGACATCTTCAAGTTCCTGAATAAAAGGAAATGACCATAATTAAGGATTAAATTCCAGGTTTAGTTAAATGTTCAGATGGTTTTTGGACCTGTATCTATATCATAAGAATAGATAAACAATAATAATAAACCTGATTTGCTAGTTGATTGAATTAAATGATGGATTCAGTTCCTAAGCTATTTATTTATTTATTTATTTGTCTTTTTAGGGCTGCACCTACAGCATATGTAGGTTCCCAGGCTAGAGGTCTAATCGGAGCTGTTGCCACCAGCCTACGCCAGAGCCACAGCAACATGGGATCCAAGCCACATCTGCAACCTACAACACAGCTCATGGCAATGCTGGATCCTTAGCCCACTGAGCAAGGCCCAGGATCAAACCTACAACTTCATGATCGGATTTGTTTCTGCTGGGCCACAATGGGAACTCCCAGTTCCTAAGTTATGAAGACAGAACTTATGCATCCCCAGAAACAATGATGGGATTCAGAAGACACTTGAACATTTACCTTAGATATAGAAATAAACACTCAATAAAATGTTTCATGTAACAGGGAGAAATTATAAAAGGCATATTTGAAGGCAAGCAGATTGAGTTACATAGAATTTATACACTGGGCCATTTTTTTTTCCAGCTATAAATCTAGAAAAATAAATGTATTACCTATCCAAAACTTGTGTTTGATGAAACTCTGACACGCCTTGCCTCCCTAATTGTAAAGGCGACACCCCTCTCCTCCCAGCTAGAATAACATCAGAAAGGACCAGTATTGAAGGATTTGAGGAGCAGCAATGGAAATATGAGTTTTGGCTAAAGCATAATCGTAGAAAACAGTACATTTTAGGTGAGAATTAGACTGGGTAGAGCCCGAGAAAATGACTCTCTATGAGAGCTTACAATGTGTCAGGTATTCTAAGCACTTTACATATATTTACTCAATTAAATCTCACATGCAATAAGATTGGTTGGATTACTATTTCCCAAGAGGCATTGAGGCACATAAGGGTTAAGCACTATGCTTCGAAACACAGGTTTTTTTTTTTTTAATTGGTCACGTACCCCAAAATGACTACATGTATTTGTTCAAATGTTTTTCGTTTTTATTTCCTTTTGTATTCCCATAGTATCTGCTTAATTATTGTTTATAATACAAAATTAATTTCTGTAAGCCACTGTCAATATTTAAATTTCTCCAGATTTCACATGTATATTCTTGATTGACTTTCAGAGCAATCTTCCAGCAAGTCTCAAGTTATTGTTCTACTGCAATCATATGGATTGAAGTCATTTTAATGAACCTCAATCTCTAACTTCTAAAATGGACATTTATAAGAATTTATGGAGAGAATCAGACCAGTGTAGAATGCTATAATTATGTGTATAATAAGAGCATCACAATTTGCAATGCATCCTACAGAGGAATAGCCGCCTACTACGATTTAACTAGAGTTGGGCAAATGTTCAGCCCTCAGCGCCATTTATGAATTAATCAGGTGCACAAGCACCTCTTAGGAGCCTTCACACCGAGTGAGGAAACCTCCTAAGGGACATCATATTAAAACAGCCCTACAAAACTCATTAGTAGAAACTACATCTTCCTATTTTTAATTTAAATATATAATAGAAAAAGAAACAACCTTTCAATCTATCACTGGACTTGAATGAGGGTCATTGCAATGCAGAAATTACTATAGTTTTTTGTTTAGTTTCTGAATAAGTGCATATTTTATATCCATGCAATTCCAAAACTAAAAAAAATGACTTAAAACACACATACCTTACAAACTTGCAAACAGAGGCACGCATAAATGCTTTACTTTATTTCATCGTAAAGGCAACATAAAATACATGTGATTAAAATTACCCTCTTGCTTAATTCTGGCCAATGCCACTGTCATATGCTTTAACAATTATCAACCTTGAAATTGAACCAAAAATTAGGCAAAGTTGTAAAACGTCACTATTTTCTTTTTTAGCTTAGCTATTTCAGAAATACTTTTTAATGCTTTCAGACTGAGCAGATAATATAAAATTTCCAATACTGACTTCATCTTGAGACAAGGATACACTTTAGGAGTTATTAGCACTCTGCAAAGTGTGTTAAGTCTGACATTCATGATGTCTCCATTATTAAATAGATACTAGGACGTACTGATTTTCTTATAAAACTTAATAATGATAATGACCTTTCCTTTAGGAATTGGGTTTCCAAGCTAAAAACACAGGTAGATATATAGAATTTGATACCAGACACAGACTGTAGCAGGCCGTTGAGTTTTTATAAATCAAGAAGTGGAAATGCATTTCTCACCTTAGGCTTTGAACACTAGTGTGCCATCACAGCCATCAAAGGTATATATTTCAGTTTATAGTGAATATAATTAGTGCTACACTCAATTTATTACCTGATTCACTGTCCTTATGCCCCATTGCATCATTCTACAGCAGTGATTTGCACACCAAAGAATGCTATTAAGGGAAGAGAAGCTGATGGCACACATTTATTTTCATGTCATTTTGCTCTATTTAAAAAGTAGTATTCATCCATATTTTTATGATCACACAGAGGCTAGCAGCTTATAGAGATGATGCTACAATCCTTAACCTTATTCATAGTCCAAGATTAAGACTTATTCCAGAGAGTTCCCATCATGGCTCAGTGGAAACTAACCTGACTAGTACACATGAGGGTGTAGGTTTGACCCCTGGCCTCGCTCAGTGGGTTAAGGATCCAGCATTGCTGTGAGATATGGTGTCGGTCACAGACACGGCTCTGCTTGGATCTGGCATCGCTGAGGCTGTGGTGTAGTCTGGCAGCTGTAGCTCTGATTTGACCCCTAGCCTGGGAACCTCCATATGCTGTGGGTGTGGCCCTAAAAAGAAAAAACAAAAAAAAACTTACTCCAGTATGATGTAATTAGTGATTCAATGGTCCAATTAGTATTATTTTGTTTTTCTCCAAAGTAAGAGATTCCCATATTCAAAATTAATCATATTATAAAATATTTCATTAAATATGTGTGAAAGAGCCATTAATGGCTACCACTTTTTTGGCCCTGAGGCAGCAAACTTTTTATGATATGTTAAGTTGTACATTCATCAAGGGCCAAAGAAAGGAAATCAATTATAAAACAACAATAAGGAAAACAGCCTGTTTGTACTCAAAAATACTTTCTCAGTATTAAAAAGTTGAAGTTCTTCTCTAAGCCTATGATACTGGCTTGTGCTATATACTAATATTTCACCTTAATTCCAATCACTTGTACAAGTTGGTTTTTATATAATTAGCAATCAAAAATAAGACACTAATGCATCAATCATTTAAGTCTTTTACAAGGGTATAAAAATTGAGCCCAACTTGATTTCAGCCCAACTAAAATTTTGGCTCTTGTTTTTGCTACCCGTATTAATTCCCACAATCTTTTGAAACATCTATTCCCTTAACTAGAACATTTTGAGTCCTATTAGTGTGTTTGTGTAGGTATTTTGCAGAGCATGAAATGCTATGTAGATAATAAGCTGAATATGAATGTCCATTCCTTTTGTAGATGCTAGCTAGGATCATTCTCTATCACTGGTGAAAATCACACTCAAATATATTTTCAACACTGTGTTGACTCAGTCTTGATTAGTCTGCACAGGAGAGCCTCATTCAATTGAAAGAAAATATGAAAGTTAAGAATTATTTTTCTTTTCATATAGGCCATAATGATAGATTGGAATGGAAAGACATTTAACTGTAGGAATATTGTTAGAAGACATGTCTAAAGTGAGACATTATGATCACCCAGAAAATAAAAGACTAAAATATATTTACATCTTGCCCAGTAAGGGCTCAACCATCTGGGGCTTTTAGAGAACCTTGGGAGTCAGTCATTGTGCAAATGGCAAGAATCCTTGGTTTTTAGCATTTGCTGAAGATTTGGAAGCTATGTTACCTTAAAAGTGAACAATTTACCAACTCTGAGCCTCCGTTTACCTTGACTATGAAAGAAAGATTTAACCAAAATTAGGAATTTTAAAACTTTTGTCCTTAGACACTCAGGAGACTACAGCATAACTAGAAAGAAGCCTCTGAGAGAGGTAAGCAAATGTAGCACAGGCATAGACCCAGGCCTTCTGCCGCATTCCAATAACATCAATTTATTTTCTATTTTGAGGTTCTCAAGGTTTCATTTGAAAATAATTTAAAAAGGTGTGGGAGCTGAGATGCTATTAAAAAATCAAAAACACTCACTTTTTTTCTTTTTTACATTGCCTCTGAGTTTCATTCACAGTTTTAAAATGCCATACTTTTTTTTTAACATGGAATAACCATCTCCTATCTAAAGAGTTGTAAACCCTCTCACAAAGTTACTTATTCACTTAAACACTTAGATGGTGATTCCTATGTGCCTGGTTCTGTTTTGACTACCTCATAAATAAGAACACATTTACTCCTCATAACAACCTTATACGACAGATATCATATAATGATCCCCATTTTGCAAATGAGGAGAACAAAGGCACAGAGAGGTTATTGTCTGAGGTCACAAAGGACAGTGACTGGTGGAGCTAAGACTTGTACCCAGGCTGCTGGCTCCAGAATCCTTTGTGCTCAATTTCTACATTGCTCTGCCTCTCACATTATTTCAAATGCATTAGTGATATACTAGTGATACAAATGTGGAGTGCTGATTAATATTCTTTAACAAGTCTTAAATGATTAAGAAACATAAGAGCTTTTTACCTCTTCCTAAAAATGTTGAAATTTGCTTTTTCCAATGTAAAACAATGTAACAAGGTCTTTGTAGCACTGTGGACTACAAGAATACAACCATCATTAAGGTTTGATGCTATCATAGTCAGAAAAACATAAATGAATAAATATTCATACTATTTATATGAATCACTTTTAGAGAAGATTTCTTCTTTAAGCATGGATTATAAGTTTCTGTTAACACTAACAAACCATTCCTGGTGATTAATCCAAAACATAACTCCATTAGTGCAAGTAATGAGATTCACTGGTAATAAGTAATATTTATTAATTCCTATCCCAATTTTTCAGTTCAAAATTCACCATATTTGATTCTTAAGGCACTTTATGCTTATGATTTATAGGTAGGTTTTTTATACACAAATATAAATACAGAAGTAGGTGAATAGACAGAAATAATAAATCAATCTCTTAATCATAAAATATGTATATGTATTCTGCCTTTTGACTATTCATTTACTAAATATACAGTACTCATTAAAACTGATGTTTATGAAATTTTCTGAAGATATTGAAGATTATATTTTGGAAAATACTTGTATATTGCTTGAAAATAGACCTTGAGTTTTAACACTCTCAATTTTTTAGTAAATAAAAATAGAGGAACATTTAATTCTACTGTTTTTTTTTTTTAAAGGTAAACTATAGAAAGCTTATTTTAAGAGGCCCTTTTAAATTATAGAACTGAGACACAATACCATTCATTGTATATTGCCAATTATTTTCATCAAATGAGTTTTCCTCAATCATGATATTAGTAAGCGTTAGGAAGACATACTCACACAGTGTGTCCTCTTTCACTTTTTTCACAAATTGTTGTAACTTTTTTAACAGACTGTGGTAAAATGTACTCTTAACAATTTAGGATCAATGACTTTATCATCCATTAATTTTTTTTCAATAAAACACTTAATCCATAAAATATACTGAGTTTGGTTAAGTGATTGAAGTATGTAAACTTCCACTTAGTTTGACATTTGGCACAGCAACTCTTGACTATTTAGGGTTATCTGTTTAATGGACACGGAGATGTGGAAAGGAAGGCTGAACAACTCTAGTGAGTGACTTAAGTAGAAATATTAAAATTATTAGTTATGACCAAATGCTCATTACTGATGAATTAATTATCCATACTATACCCACTTTGCTATTGCTAAAGAACAGCAAGAATTTTTTTACATCATCTATATTCGTGGTTATTCACACAATAATGACAAGAGAGGTGATCTTAGAAGGGAGCATCTTAACATACATTTTGTAATTTCCTTACACTGTTATCATAAGTTGTTAAGCCTTACTTAATTATTCTGACACTTCAGAAAACCCTTCTACTTCATCTTCACAAAGAACATTTTTAAGTTAACATACAACACATTTAAAAATTCAACTTAATAAGGAGAATACCTACTATCAAAGCATTTGACAATAAAGTTAAAGTCTCTACTAAAACGATAGCCTCTTATCTCTAGATCTTTCTTCTAGGATTACTTGTTTCAATTATTTACCTATTCATTAATTCTTTTATTCATTTCCATCTTTTCCCCAAGAGGTTTTAAGACTCTTTACAAAAAAGAATAAATCAAACAAAAATAATATAGTAGAAATAAAAGGAGCAAATCAGGGCTAAAAACAGAAGAGCAAACATTCCAACATCAAGGATTAATACTGTTGCTATAATTGAGCACAAAACCTGAATTAAGTTTCCTGGCAGGCAAGGTAAAAAATACAAATCAGTAAATTTACAAATTTCTCAAAGGAAAAGATAGCTACAATCTGCTACTGAAAAACAAAGCTTTTCTGGATAATACACTTTGAAAAAATGATTCATGTGAGAAATGAAATCATTTTTGCAAATTGCAGGTGCCTGTGAAATTATGTCACAGGATCCTGACCAAAATTTTTAAAACTGAAATGTAGAACAGAAAATTTTTGTTATTCACAGTAGTTATATTCTATAGAGTCCCTGCAAACACTGAATTAGAAAATACTGAATTACTGTCCCTGGAGAAATACAGGATTAGGTACCCATGAGCCTCTGGCCATTTTTGTAAACCTATCAATACATAACCTTGTTTTATGTGTGTTTCTATTTAAAAGACACCTTATTTAATACATGTTATTGATTCATTAACATTGATCTCATGGCCAACAGCACTATAATTCATCTTTGAACTAAGTTTATCTGATACACATATTTTCTCAGTAAGGCAGATAACAGCCCTATTATGCTTAGAAGCACTAGAAAGAGCTTTGCCACTATGCTGGGGGCTATTTAAAACAGCAAAATCACCAACAAAAAGCACTATGTTTGACCTCAGCTGCAATGTGCCTCAAGTAAAAGTAACTCAAGAAAAGTAAATCAAACTTTTCACCATGATGCACATACACATGCCCATAATGACTGAAGCATTAAGAGTGTTCATTTTTGTCTTAACAAACTTTAGGGTTTAGGCAAATCTGCACATACAGAATCTACCAATCATGAAGACTGACTCTATAATGGAAATGAATGGAGAGGAGTAAAGTAGAAAAACAGATTAGAGCTCATCCCGGGCAGTAAGGAAAAATACTATTTGATGAAAGATTTTTGAGAGCTAATACAGATGTAGCTACTGATACAGATGTATACATAAAAATTCATATTCACAAATACACCAAATCATAATGAAAACGTCCTTGCTATCAACTTTTTTGTTTAGAAATCACTGGAATAGAGGGTATAGAGAGATGCAATGGACAATTGAATAGCATATTCTGAAACTTAATTAATTAACTACTTTTGGTAAAGAGTCTTGTAAAAACCTATTTGGAAGCATTTCAAGAATCCACAGGAGAATTAATGAGGGCCTCTTCTAGAGCACTGAGCGTGGAAAAGAAAAGAACAAGGTGGATGTGAGATTCTTGATAAAATGGGAGAATTCTTGCTGACTGATGGACTGCAGAGTGGAGGAAGAGTGAAGAAGAGACAGGAATCATTTAGAAAGGGAAATCTAAACTACCTGAGAACTGTGGTTCTACCTTTTAAGAAAGAAATATACAAGAGCAAAGTTTTGTTGTTGTTTTTTTAGTTTGCTTTCTTAAGGAAAAGATATTAAGAAATAAAAAAAGAAATAAAAGAAATGAAGTAGAAGAAATGATTAAATTAAAATAGCTAAGATCTTATTTCTTTCACTCTCTCCTAAAAGTACAAGTAAACATTAAAAATATATATAATGAAACTTTTAAAAATATCCTTAATATTCTACTGGGAAACATTATTGCTTAAACATGTCTACCATACGTAAAAACTCAGAGATGTGAGCTACCTGTAAAGTGGTATACCAACCATGTCAATTGGGAGTCGGGAATGCAATACCATATCCTTTTTTTCCTTTTATAAAAGGGGGGGAAAATCATGTAAGAGATTTAAAAGAAGAAAATTAAAATATTATATCTCTTTTTATCTCAGAAATATTGAGGTATCATGAGGAATGAAGTGAGAAAACTGCAGAAATAAAATGGGAATGAATAGCTGAGGCAGTGAAAATCAAGGTTCAGTTACAGTTACTTGGGGAGGGGTCAATGAATCCCCCATCTGTCCAAGGTCAAATCACATGGTTGCCTTCCCCAGAATACCTCAAGATGTTTTCCAAGAATTTTAGAAATTAAAACCTTTGATGTAAGAAATTCTACCTCAATCAATTCATTTTCTTCCTTCTTTTCCTTTTTTCCTTCCTTTCTTCTTTTCTGCCTTTCTCTGAGACCAGTTTGCTAACAGAAGATACTCTAAGATCAACAACATCTTGCTTTTCAATTGTCTAAATACCTCACACACATTATGTCATCATCACATAACATGTTTTGGATCTTCTGTGGATCGTCAGGGTAAAGATTCCCACTGTTTATTATTTTCCCTCGGTCATTATGAGATTTTTTACACTAGGTGTCCCTGGGCTTTTGTGTCTAACTCACCGCAATTCCCTCTGGCCACCAGAACCATACTGAGAACAAATATCCAAAAGGTATAATCATAGTTATGTTAATATTTCCGATGCTTTTTGAGATGTAAATATCAATTTACTGTAGTTAACAAGCCTCTCAAAATTGGTTAGTTTTGGTTTCAATTAAACACACCCAAAACACTTTTTGTATCACAGTACTAATATTAATTGTTTTAAGCTAAATTATGAAACTATTATTAATTTAGAGCTACTGAATATAAAAAAGGTGCTATGAGGATAATATTAATAAGATTTTAAATGTTTTCTCTTGGGATAAGAATTTTATCAAATAAGGGAAACAAAAAAATTCTATCTATACCTTAGTGGGATTTTCCATGCTTGTGAATTTTAGATCAATTGAAAATACAGTAATTTCTTCGCTGGCCTATGGTAATTTAAGAAAATATAGATATAAACTTAGTTTAACATTTCAAAGTCTGTATGTCATGACATACTGAATCATAATAACAACATTCCCTGTTTTTACCTTTTATAATTTCTACTCTCAATCCTCACTGAATTATTAAAAACAAAAGGTCTTATTGTCATATCTATCAAAGAAAATCTATTGTTTTCATTCCACATTAGAAACATACTCAAATTTCATACCTCACTTTGTTGAAAATTTAGTAAAGCAAAGAGGAATTTAAACAATAACAAAACATCCTCCAATACAGAAATAAAGGGGAATTTTATTTTTCCTTTTTTCCTGGCCTTAGTGTTGGTCCTAACCAGTACCCAACTCCCTCCTCGCCCTGACCTCAACCTTCTGCCCTCATCTCTTAGTACCTAAGATTGGCTTTGTCTGTTCTTAACATTGAAATAGCACCTTAATGTTATTATACAGATTTATTTAATAAAAAACATATTATTTCTAAATGGCATCCACCCTCTCAGAAGTTTAAATAATCTGCCAGAAATTTACCCCAGCACTGACCTTGTTTTCTTTAGTAGACTACAAGCTTTCAATAAAACACTCTGACAGTCAACAGCAAAAAGCTGTTTGTCTCACCTTAACATACAATAACAAGGATAAGTATCATGCTTCTTTACATGGACATATTTATATAAGCACATAGACTTGGGAGTTGTTGGTTAGTACAAAAACGCATATTCCAAATGTTCCTTACGTTTAAATCCAGCTAGTTATGGTTTGTTTTGAAAATGTGCTTGAAAGTTTTGTGGGCTTACTTCATGTGTTATATCCAGTCAAACTTTAATACAAACTGACTTTTCCCCTCTGCATAGCTACTCCCCAACTGCTGGTGGACAGCAGGAGCCCTGCATATACAGACTCATGTTAACAGTGGTCTCTAGAAGGATGTGATTTCTAGCCCATTCAGTCTCCTACAGAAAAGCCAAGATTGTATTTCAAACCAAAATAAAAGTTTCTTTGGAGGTGATTCTTTATTCCCAACCTTTGCTACCTACTAGCACAAGTAATCAATCAAAAAGGGAAATGGATATTCAACTTTAGATTTGTAACCAAAATGTGAATGTTCTAACAAAGAGCATGCATACTTATATTCCAGAGCAATACGGGAATGGGTGGGTGGGTACTTAAGAAATCTCCTTCACAGAAATCCTATGAAACAAAGAGATAGTATTAGCATGTTTCCCTCCAGTGAATGGATCATCTAATACTTAAGTTTCTCCTGAGCATATGTTTAGTTGGTGAACTGAATGTATTAAAATTGATATCAAGGTGACTTAAAATGCTTTTGCATTCCTGCCCACTTGCTAAAGACCTACCCACCTTTCAAAACTCAGCACAAACAACATTTTACTTGGAAGTGTTCACTGATTCCACAGCGTACTTAGGTATTCTTCCGTAATTCTCTGTTTTCAGAGCAGTGCTTCCTAAACTTCAATATTTAACTTTGTGCACAGTATCCAGTATTTATCTTAAATATACAGGGCATATAAAACAGGACTGTTCACAAATCATTTTAAAATGAAAATCTCCACTCAGTGAAATATAAGTTCTATTTTATACCCCCTCCCCCCGTGAATCTTTCTCACCACCCACCCCAAAATAGCTTTTTTCCTCCAAGTTCTCTGCGACATCCAACTCATTCATTGTTTCCACTGTTCTGTATTGCATGCATTTCCAAGGACCTCATATTTTCTACCAAAAAAGAATGGAAATCTCCGAAAGGTAGGAAGAGTGCCGCACAGACCAGAATCTAATCCAATGCTTATAGGTATGGTTCTGCCCTGAATAGAGATCCACCTAAAATTTCTTTAGTAAATTCCTAGCATGATATTAGAAGCCTTTAAATATTAAAAGCCTTTTTCTCAAACTTAATTTCGGTGTCAGACTAAACCTGAGTCCTAGTCCTTTTCCAGTGAATACTAGTGATATTAGTGGCCAGCCAAGTATGCCAGAGACCCGAAAACCCTTCACATAGGGAGGAGATCTTCTTGCCCACTCACATCATCTCTAAAAAATCATAATATCCCTATAGTGTTCATTTTAATAGGTGCTTTTGATGTAATATTTAAGGCATGTTCTGATTCTAGATGTCAAAACTTTAATAAACTAGTGAAAACTTTAAAACAGCATAACAGGGAAATATAGGTTGTGGTTTATTTTGGAGGAATTGCTATTAGCCTGACTACAAGGCTAATCTTCAAACATGACTCTAGAGAAAAGGTCAGCAGCCTGAACTCAAACAGAAATGGTTGTTAATAGATGAATGCAATGATGAGGGCTCTTGTGGGTGGGTCAGCTCAGTGACTTTTGACCACCTCAAAAACACAAGCTGTGAAAACACAAGCATTCCTTCATTTTACTTACCATTTGGATCCTAAGCTCCGATTCACTTTTTTCAAAACTTATTTTGGAGCCAACGGCGATTGGTAAGTGAAAGGCTACCTGGGGCTGATTGTCAGCAACAGCAGGGCCTCGCATCGAGGAGAATTATTGCTCTTGTTCACAAGAGTATGTTTATAATACATCTGAAATTGCCTGGCAGAGGGTCTTTGAGGAGACTGCAGAGCAAGGGTGGAAAGAGATAAGAATATGGCTTGAAAAAGACACTCTAGTGATTTAGAAAGTTCTTTGGGGAATATTATCCTTCTCTATTCAACCCTTTCCATTCTTTAGCAACTCAATTTGATTTAGTACCTGTGTATGAAGTTTAATACTTGTTGTCTAATTTTTTTCTATCCAAATGACTGTGTGCAAAGTCTAGATGGTGCTTAGCAGCAGATCACACACTTCGCATTTAATACTCATTTAGTCACCTCAGAACAACTTGCCTCACACACCTAGACTTCAATCAGCAGCCCTCAGCAAGACACTCTGACCAGACAGGCGTAGTAAAATAGTGTGGTAGGTTCGGCTAGACCTAGGTTGCTATTCTTCAACTACCAGCTGTTTGACATTGGGAAGGACATTCACCTTCTCTGAGCTCAAGCGGTAGGACTGGAAAAGGACTAGGAGGGAAGGGTGTGGTGAGTATTTTAATACAGGTGCCACAAATTACATCTCAGAACTACTTTTTAAATATTTTCACCAAAGAACATCTTCACAATGGACAAATTTTCAGTTCTCGTGATGAGGACACGTATAAATGATTCTGCAGGAAAATCCTGTGGTTTTACTTAACAAAAGTGGAGATTACATATCATTCAACATATCATCACAAAGCTCTTTCTATTTGAAGGGGCCAAAGTCTAGATATAACTTGTAACCCCACTGAATTCTATGCCTGAGAACAAAGGGTAATTTCTGCTCAGAATCCTCAGTGGGTATGTAAATGAATGCTGCTGAAATATTCAGAAGCTGATACCAATACAAAGCGAAGTGTAATAATCTAAATGTGCCATTGCTTTCCTCTGCTACTAATTACTTGCTTTAGGCTTTTTTCACCAATATTTTGTCTCCCTGCCTTTTCCTTACAGACTGAATGGACAACCAATTACATAGGATCGCTACAATTTCTTAACACAACTTTCAAGCATTGTCATTATTTCATCGGCTTGGTTGCTGCCCTGGCTGTGGCCACTTAGCAGAATTGGTTGAAAACTGCAAAGTGATCAAAGTCACAATTTGTACAAGCTAAATTACTCTTTGTTCCATTGAAATAGAAGTCAGTCTGACAATAGGGAACATGTTTACCTGTTAAAAAGGAAGGTTAAAACTAATGCACCCCAGAATGTATGGTCACCTAAAGACTAACAGGTAATTGATGATTTGCTAAAAAAAAAATTAAGGAAACGAAATAAAGCTGAATTGTCTCAAGTTTTCCACGTAATGAAGCTTGCTGATATTTTCACTCTGCATGAAATTACTCTTTCCATTGTTAATTACAGCCATTCTGCTTCCATCCCTGTTTCCTCAGAAGGACTTAGACTTATTGATTAAACTTAAAGCAACTCCAAAGGATGTTTACCATGCTTACTCAGAGATAGCCTCTCCTTTTGGATACAAAGGCCTTGTATCTAGTAAAAGCTTGCTAGCCCTCTTTCCCTTCCATCAGAACAAGTTCTGTATTTGAAAGGCTCTTCAAGCTCTCTTGAAAATTGATACCTTATAAACCCACTCCTCCAACACTGATTTAGCAGACATAAATGCAGAGGCTGATTCAGCTTATGCTTGAGCCATACCTGAAGCCACAAATCACTAACCATATAAATAACAGAGAATAATTTTCCCATTACTTACTTTATAGGGTTTCAAAAAGATTTTATATTAAAATAATCTTTTACTGAATGACTCCCAATACACAAAAGTGATGATAGTTGTGGACATGGAGATGTAAGAAGAGCCCAGAGTGGCCACCATAACCTATTCTTTCCCTTACAACCACCTCCCCTTCAATACAAGGAAAATTTGAAAACTAGATTAAATCATTCTACTCACAGAGTCGCATTCTCTGAGGTAAGCATGAGTATCAGGAATCAGGAAAATTAAAAGAATAAACAAAATTTTGGAAAGCACATAAACATTATTTTTGACTTATAATTTGTATTATTAATGAAGCAATATAGAAAAATATAATTTTACAAACATCATTGACAAATATTGTACACTGAACATTTACTATGTTTGCAACTTTGCTAAGCACATTCCAAACTTTTTCTCATTTAACTCTCACAACAACTAATAATTGATAGGTGCTATTATCATCTTCATTTTATAACAGAGAAAAGTGTGTCTTAGCAAGGTTAAACAATTAACCTCAAGTCAACCAAATAGTAAATGGAATAGCTAGAACTTGGATATAAGTCTCTATCTAACTCTAAAGATTTTTATCTCTTCTTTATTACCATTTTCATTCATTCCTTTATTCCTTCAAAAAAGGTTTACTGGACATCATGTAAGTGTAGGGTTTGGGAACTGATGTTATGACATGTATCAGGAACTATAATGATAGCTCTCGTCTTTAAAGAATTTATCCTTATTCAGAGGGCACAGGGTCTTTAAAGGACTCAGTATGTAAAAGATATATCTGAATAATCGTATAATTACCCTGGGTTACATAATAACTTAATTTTTTCCACTTTCTAAACATTAACATTTTGGAAGAGATCTGGAAGGACTGATAAAGACTCTCCCTTCCCCCAAAAAATGATCATTCTGAGTATAGGCGCAAAGGGCAAGCAGTGGGGGATTAATCCAGAATCAAAATGTGCATCCCGTGAATGGCTGGAGAAGTGCTCAACAATCTATGCAACTGCATCAGTTTCTGAGAAAGGGAATTCAGTATTTAATAACTCTAGCTAAACTATAATACAAACTTGGACTCTTCCGTCTTTGTGAAAACATGTGTGGCAATGATTGAGAAGACAGGATAGTATCAGAAAAAGAACTAACCGTGGAATCAAAAAAATCTGTATTTGAGTCCTGACTCATCCATGTTTAGGCAAAATATTTTAATTCTCTGAAACTGTTCTCACATCAGTAAACCAAAGATGAAAATAATGGGACCCATTTTAAAAGATTATTGTAACCTAAATGTACATCAATAGATGAATGGATTAAGAAGAATTGGTACATACATACAATGAAATACCAGTTAGCCATAAAAAAGAATGAAATAATGTCATTTGCAGCAACATGGATGGACCTAGTGGTTATCATACTAAGTGAAGTAAGTCAGAAAGACAAATACCATAAAATATCACTTACACGTGGAATCTAAAATATGGCATAAATAAACCTACCTACAAAACAGAAACAGACTCACAGACATATAGAACAGACTCATGGTTCCCAAGGGGGGAGGGGAGGAAGTGAGATGGACCAGGAGTTTGGGGTTAATAGATGCAAACTATTACATTTAGAATGGATAAGCAATGAGGTCTTAATGTACAGCACAGGAAACTATATGCAATCCCTTGGGATAGACCATGAAGGAAGATAATATAACAAAAGGAATGTGTATATATGTATGACTGGGTCACTTTGCTGTACAGCAGATATTGGCACAACACTTTAGATCAACTATACTTTAATAATTCAGAGTCCAAATAAAATATATATATATGGCAAAAGAAATTAAAAATAAAAAAATAAAAATCAGAATAATTTAAAAATAATTTTAAAAATAGAGATTGTTGAAAAACATTCAAGAAGCACTTCACATGAGGGAGAGACTCAGAATATGTCAGCATTGCTCAATCATATGTCCTTTTATTTTCTGGAATGTTGTATATATGGTATGTGTTCTTGCTGCTGTACAGTACATGAGTTCCTCCTAAAACTACATGTTTGGTCAATGAAAAAAACTTCTTTATGTTAAATAAAACAATTAATTCTATTATACATGAGGTATTATTCTCCTTTGATAGATTATTCAAACTCAACTATAATACACCTAATTAACGTATTTGGAAAATAGACCTTTCTTTTATTTTTTCTTCTATTTTTTTAAAGCCAACTTTATTGAGGTATAATTTAACAAACAGTAAAATTTATCTTCTTTTAGTATATAGTTCCATGACTTTCGACAAACACATATAGTCATACAACCACCAAAATCAAAACACAAACTATTTAATCAGCCTCAAATTTCCTCATGCCTATTTGTGGTCCATTCCTCACAAAACCCAAAGCCCTTGGCAATTCTGGTTTATATGTTGTGCCTACAGTTCTACATTCTTAGAATGTCATAATGGAACCATTACATACTATAAAGTAGTCTTTTGGATTTGGCTTCTTTCTCTAAGCATAATGCACGGAGCTTTAGTCACTGATTGCATGTACAAGTAATTCTCTGGCTTTAGTTTATGGTATTTCATTGCATGGCTGTCTGGATTTTGTCTAGGTGAAGGGCATTTTGATTTTTATGGTTTGGGGCAATATGAATAAATCCACTACAAACTTTGCCAAACTATAGTAGCTGTACAATTTTGCATTTGTACCGGTGAAATATGAAAATTTCAGTTATTTCACATCTTCAAGAGCATTTTTTTAAAAATAGGCCTAATGGTGTCTCATGCCAGTTTTAATTTGCCTTTCGCAAATAACATCCAATTTAAGTTTGATTAGTCTGCAAACTTGCCTCACCTTTGATTAAATGTTTTTCATATCAAGACTAGGCTGCCATTTCAGTAAACAAAAGATGTTGCTGCCATAAAGCCATCAGTCATGGCAGCCACCCCCAACAATGCACCCTGAGGGGAATTCAGGACTGAGAAAAAGAGAATACTGGCCCTACATAATTACAACACATATCAAAGGAATGATTTCAGTAAGCCCAGACTCTTGCATTTTCCCTTACTAGAAAAGCACTAAAATCATTAACTTGAGATGTGCTTTTGTGATTAGAAATAATCGTTTGACCTCTCATTTTTTTCCAGCAAAAATTTCTAGGTATCTTGGTTCCTCCCTTACCATTTTGGAACAGTCCTTCAGAATTACTTGAGAGGCTGCACCTTGGAGTTATTGAGAGGACCTCAATGAGGTCTGTCAATAAAAAAAAAAAAAAAAAAAAAAGGCACAACGTGAGAGTTGTGAGTTGGTGGGGCAGCATTTCAGACAGCTCTGAGAAACTGCTCCAAAGAGATGTGGGGGGGGCGGGGTCAGTATATATGTGATTTTGGTGAAGGGGGCAGTGTATACAACTGAGCACACATTTTGAAGATTACTGCTAGTCACGAAGAGCAGATAACACCATGAAGGATTTTAGTGCTTTTCTAGACATGAAAAGATGCAAGAATTGAGCTCATAAAATTTTTTGAAATTATGTATCTGAAGACCTGTTCTGCTAGTTTTCCCAGAGCACAAAGTGCCCCACTCCTGATCTCCACTCTGAACTCTTTCAGGGAGTGTTAGAGGTCAGCAGATGCAGTGGCTCAAGATTTAATCCTCGTAGGGGTAGATAGCAACTGCCAATCTCTAGTTGGCTGTCCCTGAAGAAAACATAATTCTCAACTTTTAGGCCATGCATTTATTTTCAGTAGACAACAGCTTCTCAAAATTTAAGGCAATGGGAGATGTATTAAGATAATGTAGGGAGTTCCTGTTGTGGCTCAGTGGAAACTAATCTAACTAGCATCCATGAGAACGCAGGTTCCATCCCTGGCCTTGCTCAGTGGGTTAAGTATCTGGCATTGCCATGAGATGTGGTATAGGCTGCAGACATGGCTTAGATCTGATGTTGTTGTGGCTGTAGTCTAGGCAGGTGGCTACAACTCTGATTAGACCCCTAGCCTGGGAACCTCCATATGCTGCAGGGGTGGCCCTAAAAAGTAAAAAAAAAAAAAAAAATAATGTAAACCTTTGTGAGATAAACAATATTCAACTGTAGCACTCAAACACTCAATTGCATTTCAACATCTATGTGTACAGCTTTTACCCTAAAATTTTGCCATTATTTCTACAGTGTTGTGTAGTTTTTGTCTAATTTTTTAAAAATTGGGGAACATTATATTTCCCTACTAGACCTGAGTCTTCAAAAAGACAGTGCAATAATGATCTCTATTTAAACATTATTATTTTGTAAATATGAATGCTTCATGAATTTGCATGTCATGCTTGTGCAGAGGCCATGCTAATCTTCACTCTACGGTTACAATTTTAGTATATGTGCTCTCAAAGCAAGGACTATTTTAAACTTATACTAAGAGCATTATTCCACACACTTGTGGAACGAATTGAAAGCATTTAAGTCACAACTTTGTCCTGCCCTTCTCCAAGCTAAATATCACCACTTGCTGAGGGTCAAAATTGAACATAAGACAGAGAAGGAAGTGTTAAGGGGGCATGACAACATCTTAGAGTCTAAGTGGGGATGGGTTATAACTCTAAAGAAAGTTGAAGAGAAAATGCAAAGTATTAGACAAAGTAAATAAAGAAGGCAAAAGTTAGAAGCAGTAGAAAAAATACAGGGAATATTGAAAAATATAACAAAAGGAAATAATTTGTCATATAACAAGATGAGACTGAAGAGCAGAAATATGCCAGAAATATTTATGTATGACTGTACCTATTTTGCAGATAATATTTATTCTCTTGGTATATAAAGTTGAATTTTTTTAAATTAACCCTTCTGATTGAGATGCAAAGTAAAGAATACGTAATATATTAGTTGCCGTATTTCTGGGGATAATACTTAAACAGATGTTGTCTATTAAATCTCCTGAACTTTTATTAAAATTGAAAGCATTAATACAGACTCAAAACAGTCAAGATACTACCATGTAAGTGGACCAGGGAGAGACGGGAGAGACCTCACATCCCTGTGATAACCATCATCCTAGAGCTGTGCTTTAACTACTACTAAACACTGACAACAATCCACCCACTACTCTGAACGCTGTGTATTCAACTGATTACTCAGTATCTCTGAATATACATAGCAAAACTTTTCATGGTCAAAACAGAATTACTTATGTACTCTTCACATCTGCTTCAATTCCAATTTCCTCCAATTCAGTAAATGTCAACTCTATTCTTCTACTTTCCAAAAGCTTCATCATTCTTCACTTTTTCTTTCACGCCACTCCAACCCATCAATACATAAAATGCTTCACCTTCAAAATACCCAGAATCCCACCACTTCTTATCATGATAGTTGAAGCCACCACTCATGAGAATTATTGCAAGTGGCTCCTAACTGGTTTCCCTATTTCCATCCTGGTTTCTCTGGGCTTAACTCCTGGCTCATCTTTTTCTAGCTATTCTACCTTCATTTCTCTCCTCGGAAAATGCCAAGCAAGCCTCCCTGCCCCATAAGCCCGTGGTACTTTTTTTTCACTCTCTCTGAAATGTCTTCCCCTACATAGATACATGCTTCTGTCTATTCTCCCTTTCAATCTCTGTTTAAATAATGTCTTCCATCTCAGAAAGGCTTTTCCTGACCATTCTGCAGAAATAGCACCCTATTCCTGTTCTCCTCCATCCTAATTATTCTAATTTACTTTTCTCAAGAGCATTTTCCACTACCTCTGTATATATTTCTTTGTTTACTGTATGTTTATTTTATCATCATCTGGGTCCCCCTTTAGCACGGAAGCTCCATGATTTAGTCTACTTTGTTCAGTATTGAATTCCTAGTGCCTAAAAGAATGAGTGGGTCACAAAATGTGGCAACATGGATCTGTTGAATGAATGATTTAGGAGCCTGAAGTAAGTTTACATCACGTGATAAAGTGGGCATACGAACCCAGCACTTTGATTCTGCTTGCTCTACTAATCCTAAGAGTACTATTGTAAGTATTAAAAGATATAATTTAGGTCACTTTTCCATTTGAGACATGGTAATTGCTGAATAAATGATAAATTTTATTTCCAGTACTTTCTCAACTGCACCCCCTCAAAGGTTAGTAATAGGAGACGAAATCTGTCAACAGTAATATTGTATTTGGTATTTGGCATAGTAGAGAATAATTGACATGACAGTCCCCCAAATTTTAGTCAAGTGGGGCCTCTAGCAGGCATTTGTCACAATAAACATGGAGTGTCCCTCCCTTTCTGACCCTGTGGCCAAACTGACTTCCCTTTCTAAACTCTGAATAAAAAAGAGGGCAGAGTGTATGAGAATAAAAAGAACACACAGCAAGATAGAGACAGATGAAAAGAATATCCCATATTATCCTTTATAGAGAAAGATATAGACAAAATCTACAAATCATAGGTTGCTATCATTTGAAAAAACAAACCTCAGATTCCCTTGGGCTGATTTAAAGGTTTAACCAAATTGTATGTCCAAAGCCAGGGTGGTGATGTCTTCAGTTCTGCCCCTTCCTGTGTATTTTTTCCTCCTCATCCACACTTTTGAGTGCTTACTGGGGTCTAGTTTAGGTCAGGAACAATTGGACATCTGACACCTTGCAGAAATATCAATAATATGCAGGTTTTAATATGTAAGGAATTTTGAAAAAAAAATTTTTGTTGAAGTATAATTGATTTACAATGTTGTGTTTCTGGTGTATAATGACTATATATTATTTTCCATTATGGTTTATTATAGGATGTTGAATGTAGTTCCCTGTGCTATACAGTAGAATCTTATTGTTTATCTATCTTACATATAGTTAGTAGTTAGTACATGCTAATCCAAAACGGCTAATTTATTCCTCCCCTATGCACTTTCCCCCTTGGTAAGCATAAACTTGTTATCTATGAGTTTGTTCCTGTTTTACAAATAAGTTCATTTGTGTCATATTTAGATTCCACATATAAGTGATCTCATGTTTGTCTTTATCTGACTTTCACTCAGTATAATATCTATGGCCATCCATGTTGCTGCAAGTGCTATTATTTCATTCTTTTTTATAGATGAGTAATATATATATATACATATGTGTATTTTTTTTTCCTTATCCATTCATCTGTCAATGGACATTTGGGTTGATTCCATGTCTTGCTTATTGTAAGTAATTCTGCTATGAACATTGGGGTGCATGTACCTTTTTGAATTATAGTTTTGTCTGGATATATGCCCAGGAGTGGGATTGCAGGATCATATGGCAACATTATTTTTAGTATTTTACAGAACCTCCATGGTGTTTTCAATAGCGGCTGTCCCAGTTTACATTCCCATCAACGAGTTCCCTTTTCTCTACATACTCTCTAACATTTATTATTTGTAAACTTTTTAATGGTGGCCATTCTCACCAGTGTGAGGTGGTACCTCATTGTAGTTTTGACTTGCATTTCTCTAACAATTAAAGATGTTGAATATATTTTCATGTGCCTGTTGGCGATCTGTATGTCTTCCTTGGAGAAAAGTCTGTTTAGGTCTTCTACCCTTTTTTTGATTGTGTTGTTTTTCTTGTCATTGAGCTGTATGAGCTGTTTGTGTATGTTGGAAAGTAAGCCCTATGCAAGGAATTTTTTGAAGTAAAACTAAATCCATTTTGCACTAGTACTGATCTACAACCATGGAATCCCCAGATTAAGGCAGTGAGTCTCTAATACATGTACAGAAACTGTATGTGTGGTATAGGAAATCTGTTGAAGAAAATATTAGAACTATATAGATTTGGATTTTTTTATAATAAAATTAGAAAGAAATTAAGACAATAGTAATCCATGGTTTCATAGTAGTAGAAACATAATATACAAATGAATATACATATATAGGGGAGAAAGGTAAAATTATTTTAGTGATAGAATTCCAGAATCAGAGTATATTCAATTATATTAATTTTCTTTTTCTGAGTAAAAGATTATCACAAACTGAACAGCTTAAAACAACACACGCTTTTTATGATTTTTATCTTTTCCATTATAGTTAGTTCTACTTTACAGCAAAGTGACCCAGTCATATTTATATATGACATCATCCTCCGTCATGTTTCATCACAAGTGACTAGAAATAGTTCCCTGTGCTATATAGCAGGATCTCATTGCTTATTTACTCCAAATGCAATATTTTGCATCTGTTAACCCCAGACTCCCAGTCCATCCCATTACCTTCCTTTCCCCCTTGGCAACCACAAGTCTGTTCTCCATGTCTACGAGTTTCTTTTCTGTGGAAAGGTTCATTTGTGCCATATATTAGATTCCAGATATAAGTGATATCATACGGTATTTGTCTTTCTCTTTCTGACTTACTTCACTTAGTATGAGAGTCTCTAGTTTCATCCATGCTGCTGCAAATGGCATTACTTTGTTCTTTTTTATGACTGAGTGGTATTCCACTGTGTAAATTTACCACATCTTCCTAATCCATTCATCTGTCGATGGACATTTGGGTTGTTTCCATGTCTTAGCTATTGTGAATAGTGCTGCAATGAACACAGAGGTACATGTATCTTTTTCAAGGAAAGTTTTGTCTGGATATATGCCCAAGAGTGGGATTGCTGAGTCATATGGTAGTTCTATATTTAGTTTTCTGAGATACTTCTATACTGTTTTCCATAGTGCTTGTATCAATTTACATTCCCACAGACAGTGTAGGAGAGTACCCTTTTCTCCACACCTCCAGCATTTATTGTTTGTTGACTTGTTAATGATGATCATTCTGACAGGTGTGAGGTGGTACCTCAGTAGTTTTCACTTGCAGTTCTCTAATAATCAGGGATGTTCAGCATTTTTTCATGTGCTTGTTGGCCATCTGTATATCTTTGTAGAAATGTCTATTCAGGTCTTTTGCCCGTTTTTCAATTAGGTTGTTGGTTAAAAAATGCTGTTTAGTTGTATAAGTTGTTTGTATATTTTAGAGATTAAACCCTTGTCAGTTGCATTATTTATTATTATTATTATTATTTTGCCTTTTTGCCATTTCTTGGGCCGCTCCCGCAGCATATGGAGGTTCCCAGGCTAGGGGTCGAATCGGAGCTGTAGCCACTGGCCACAGCCACAGCCACGCGGGATCCAAGCCACATCTGTGACCTACACCACAGCTCACGGCAACGCCAGATTCTTAACCTATTGAGCAAGGCCAGGGATCAAACCCACAACCCCATGGTTCCTAGTCGGATTTGATAACCACTGAGCCACGACAGGAACTCCCTGTCACTTGCATCATTTAAAACTATTTTCTTAGTTTCAAATGATGCAACCGACAAGGGCTTAATCTCTAGAATATATAAACAACTTATACAACCCAACAGCAAAAAAGCCAATCAACCAATGGAAAAATGGGCAAAAGACCTGAATAGACATTTCTCCAAGGAAGATATACAGATGGCCAGCAAACACATGAAGAAATGCTCAACATCGTTGATTATAAGAGAAATGTAAATCAAAACTACCATGAGATACCACCTCACACCAGTCAGAATGGCCATCATTAATAAATCCACAAATAACAAGTGCTGGAGGGGCTGTGGAGAAAAGGGAACCCTCCTGCACTGTTGGTGGGAATGGAAACTGGTACAGCCACTATGGAGAACAGTTTGGAGATACCTTAGAAATCTATACATAGAACTTCCACATGATCCCACAATCCCACTCTTGGGCATCTATCCGGACAAAACTCTACTTAAAAGAGACACATGTACCCGCATGTTCATTGCAGCACTATTCACAATAGCCAGGACATGGAAACAACCCAAATGTCCATCAACAGATTATTGGATTAGGAAGAAGTGGTGTATATATATACACAATGGAATACTACTCAGCCATAAAAAAAGAATGACATAATGCCACTTGCAGCAACATGGATGGAACTAGAGAATCTCATACTGAGTGAAATGAGCCAGAAAGACAAAGACAAATACCATATGATATCATTTATAACTGGAATCTAATATCCAGCACAAATGAACATCTCCACTGAAAAGAAAATCATGGACTTGAAAAAAAGACTTGTGGCTGCCTGATGGGAGAGGAAGGGAGTGGGAGGGATCGGGAGCTTGGGCTTATCAGACACAACTTAGAATAGATTTACAAGGAGATCCTGCTGAGTAGCATTGAGACCTATGTCTAGATACTCATGTCACAACAGAACAAAGGGTGGGGAAAAAAAAATGTAATTGTAATGTATACATGTAAGGATAACTTGATCCCCTTGCTGTACAGTGGGAAAATAAAATAAATAAATAAATAAATAAATAAACTATTTTCTCCCATTCTATAAATTCGGGAGAATTTTTTTTTCTTTTTAATGGTTTCCTTTGCTGTGCAAAAGCTTGTCATTTTGATTAGGTCCCATTGGTTTATTTTTGCTGTTATTTCTGTTACCTTGGAAGACTGACCTGAGAAAACATTTATAAGGTTAATATCAGAGAATGTTTTGCCTACGTTCTCCTCTTCTAGAAGATTGATGGTGTCTTGTTTTACATTTAAGTCTTTAAGCCATTTTGAGTTTAGTTTTGTGCATTGTGAGGGTATGTTCCAGTTTCATTGATTTACATGTGGCTGTCCAGTTTTCCCAGCATCACTTGCTGAACAGACTGTCTTTTTCCCATTTTATATTCTTACCTTTTTGTTGAAGATTAATTGACCGTAGTTGTCTGGGTTTATTTCTGGGTTCTCTATTCTGTTCCATTGGTCTTTATGTCTCTTTTGGCACCAGTACCATACTATCTTGATTACTGTCTTTGTAATAATGTCTGATGTCTGGGACAGTTATGCCTCCTGCTTGGTTTTTGTTCTTCAGGATTTCTTTGTCAATTCTGGGTCTTTTATGTTTCCATATAAATTTTTGGATTGTTTGTTCTAGCTCTGTGAAAAATGTCATGGGTAATTTGACAGGGATTGCATTAAATTATAGATAGCTTTGGATAGTATGGCCATTTTTACAGTATTAGTTTTTCCAACCCAAAAGTATGGAATATCTTTCCATTTCTTTGAATCATCTTTCATTTCCTTGATTAATGCTTTATGGTTCTCAGCATACAAGTCTTTCACCTACTTGATCAGGTTTATTCCCAGGTATTTAAATTTGGCATGTGATTTTACAAGGTATTTTATTTTTATAATCCTTTTCTAATATTTCATGGTTAGTATACAGAAATGCAATTGATTTCTGAATTTTTATCATGCATCCCACTACTTTGGTGAATTTGTTGATCAGTTTGAGTAGTTTTTGACAACACACTTTTTTTTTTTGGTCTTTTTAGGGCCATACCCATGGCATATGGTGGTTCCCAGGCTAGGGGTATAATCGGAGCTGTAGCAACCGGCCTACACCACAGCCACAGCAACAAGGAATCTGAGCCATGTCTGTGACCTACACCACCATTCATGGCAATGCTGGATCCTTAATCCACTGAGTGAGGCCAGGGGTCAAACCCGAATCCTCATGGATGTTAGTCGGGTTAATTAACTGCTGAGCCATGACGGGAACTCTGACAACACACATTTTTAATCACACAGTTTCCTGGGTCTTGAGCACTGGCATGGTTTAGCTGTTTCCTCATCTGGAGCCTCAGTTAGAGAGGAGTTCTGCTTTTAAACTCATTCATGCCTTTTGGAAGAATGATTTTCCCTGTGGAGTTATGACTGAGGGAGTCTCTCGGGTCCTAGAAGACTTCCCTCCAGGTAACACTCTCCACACTCAGTTCACAATATGACTGCTTCTTCACAGCCAAAAGGAGAATCTCCAGCTCTAGTCTACAAAGGCAGAGTCTTATTTAACAAAATATAGTCATAAGAGTGATACCCCACACCATTTGCCACATTCTATTGTTTAAGAGCAAGTTACAGGTTCTTCTTGCACTCAAGGGCAGGGGATTATACAAAGGTATGGATTATCAGAGGTCACATTAGGATGTGTCTTCCATGGAGACCGTTCTTTAAAAGGAAATCCAAAGGACTTTTTAGCTCTAAAATACTTAGACAAATTTTAATTTTTTAAAAACCTAGCTAAAATATAACTTTCCTCCTAAAAAAATGTATTGCATCAACCCAGCTCAACTCTGGTCACTTCCTACACTGGATTTCTTCATCAGTTCTGTCCTAAGTTCAGACTGTATTAGGTTATATTGGTTAGTGTATGCTAACAAGTGTGTGAATGAAATCTTAGGTCTCTCCTATACACACTTCAAGGACATAAATGTCTCTTTCTCTTATAAATAATCCTATTGTCAAAGAAGGTAAATTTTTTCATCTCTCTTCCTGTACTCACTAACATCATCCTGGTCTGAAGGTAGAAATTCCACATCTTGCATTAAAAAAATGGAGACAAAGGGGCAATGTGATGTGGTTGCAACACAAAGCGGTAGTCACTGAGAGAGGAGGGATTAGACCTTAACATTTGCAATCCTTTATCCTTTGTTCATTCCATTAGATCTTACTGTTTCCAATTAACTAGAAGAAATCTTTAAAGGAAGAGATGATCTTCAAAATAAAAATGAAAGCTTTAAGAATGCAGGCAGCACTAAAAGCTTCCAATGCACCATCTGGATGAATAATTCCATCTGGAGAGGTGGAGCTTTTATCATTTCAAAATTTTCAGGGCGTGTCTTTCAGGGCAGGTCATTACCTTCCTATAACCATGCATTAAAGAGTCTAGCTCCCCTGAATCAGAATTCTCAAGAGAATAGGAAATCCAGCTCAGTTTACAAGTCAGTCAGTTCTGTGCAGTTGCACAAGCCCTAGAAGTAACCCTTTCAAGTTGATTCATTATTTATTTTCAATCTAGTCTCAACAAGTTAAAAAAATAAAGTTTAGGTTATATGTTAATGCAATTTGATCTGTAATATAACTCAATGTGTTTGAACAAAAGCAAATAAATTCATTCTATTCTATCAATTTCTTGACCGTTTTCCTTCAGATAGTTGGAAGGAAAAAAACTGATGAAAAACTAAGTTGTATGCCACAGACATGGCTTGTAACTTGGCCAAGGCAAAGAACACAACAGCAATTTACTGAATATGGTCCTTTTCCTGGTACAAAAATAGATGACTGCACATGTTATGAGAACGTATTTCTGAGCCTTCAATAAAATGTTCACATTGCTCAAGAAAAATGGTAAAATTCTGTCACTGCCTCTGTAGAAGATTCTCCTAGGTCCTCAGTCACTGAGTTCATGTTCGAAAACATCCACCTCTACTCCAGCAGGCACTTCTCTGTTGTGTGCAGGCAGCATGATACAGGAGAGGCAGTGAGGACACAGGGATTATGAGTACCAGTAAGTGCTAATCAATGAGAAAAGGGGAAATTCTTTACCTCCTTCCTCTTGTGTATCTAACAGCAACACAAGGAGCAATATTAGCTCTTTTGTTACAGGCAAATCTCAGACCTGCTGTTGCCACATTTGGGTCTGTTTTAAAACTTTCGTCAATTCACATAAAGCAAAGAATAAAAAAGGAAGTTTGCCATTTCTCATTTGATCAGCTATCCAAGAACAAAGCGAATTTCTTCAATACTGTAAGGTTCACATGGTGAACTCTGAGAGATCTTTTCAGGAAAACAGAGTGTTGGTTAAGTCCTTTGTTATATTATGAGCACATTTTAAAATAATAAAAAAAGATCTTTAATCCTGATTTAACATAATTTCTAATAAATTCAAACATATATTTGTTCCTCATTGAATTTTAATGTCAGTATTTTGTAAATGAAATGCCACTATTTTTCTAATTGGTTCTCAGCTGATTTTTTTCAGTCATCGACCCTATGATACATTTTGGGAGTTCAGTGTAGGGAGTACACACACATTGCTTTCTGAATCTTTTTTTTTTTAAGTCCTCCTTAATGAATTCTTAATTACATTATTCAAAAGATCCATTATTCAGCATTCATCTCACTGCTAAATGAAAGTCTTTACCTGACATGTGAATGAAATGAGTCTAAATGCTTTCCATGCCACCTAGGGATTCTGAATAGACTTCAGCTTCATGGCAGCAATAGGTTTCATTTCTGTTTTAAATTTGTATGGATTGTTTTTAAAGATGGGTAGCTATGCAATAGTCTTACCTATCTGAGTAGCACCTGACTTCCAGAACATCAGTACACATGATAGCTGAAAGTGGATGAAATGCCACACAAGATTTGATAACCTGCATAAAGATTTTAGATGAATTCATGTATCACCTAAAACATGGACTAATTTCAGATGAGGAGAGTGAACTTCCTGAGAGCTCCTTATAAATTATCCTTCCTATCATTCTTTATCAGGAAAAAAATAGTCCTAAGTAGTAGCAAGATAAATTCAGAGGCCTTTCAAAAGATAAGATCTTTTTTTTTTAACATACTTTTATTGTTTTCAACAGACAAATGCATAATACTGGAGGTAAAAAATAGTCTCAGGCTTTATGCTCCTCTTATAGTCATATCTAAAACTGAGCCATAGTTCCAAGGCTACTTAGCAAGCAGTTCCCACATCTTCAAATTATACCGCAAGAAGGTATCTGCTGAGAAGGTAAGCTAGAGTATGAAAAGTCCTGCCTGGGCTCCAGAACTCCTTCTGGTTCTAGAGAATATAAACAAACCTGCTGGAGATTGCAGATTTAATGACAGTCAAGTTCACATGCTAAAAGAACTGAAAACAACAAATTCAGAATTGGTTCTCCCTGCCCCAGCTTCAGAAAAAGGAAAAAAAAAAAATTAGCAAGAGCTTCTAACGAGACAAATTTACTTTTGTTTGGCTAGGTTTTGTTTTGTTTGGATTTTTCTAGTGTAAGAAACTCAGCTGAAGACATTGTTACTTGCTTTGCTAGGTTTGGGGTATATCTATGTGCAAGTTTACATGAGAGCAAGCCCAATACCACATTCAGCTATTCAGAGCTGATTGACTAAATGACTTTATATCCTTGCATCTAATGTTGAGTTGACAAAAACATTACTGAAATCTTTTGGATCCCCAAGCCCATCCGAAAATGTTCTTAGAGAAAGCGTAAGTTAATAGTTTATGATTCAGGACTCTCTTTGAAGATAGGAGGAAATATGTCTGGGCAGGAAAGCAATACATTTTTCTTCCATGATTGTTTTTATAATAACTGCCATTGTAGCCAAAATTGGAGAACAAATTGTTCTGCAATTGCTGCACAAAGTGAAGAAAGTATATAAAGGAGAAATTTCAACATGAAATTACTCCAAACAAGAGGGCTCCTGTATCTTCAGGGGAAGATATATTTTAATGCTGCCATATTAACATTAAATGAATATCTTGAAAATCATGTTGCATACATTTTAAAAGTCAATGTCTACACATTTTAAAGAATACAGAAAAAAAGGCAATCCATAATAAAATAACAAGATACGTCAAAGAAACGGAACATCATCAATTCAGTGGAAACCATAAATGAGGAACATTTACTTCTTTCCCACTTTTGACTTAAATAAAAATTTAAGATTTTGATTACAATAATCAAAGTTTATCAATGGTGGGTCCAATCTTAAAATATATTTCTGATGGGCCAGAGATGATACTAAAGGTGAGGCCTTAAAGCTGCTCAGACTCTAATCCCTAACAGAATGGCAAGAGAGAAAAGGTTAAGATTTTTAGAATCAGCCTCACTGTGTGTACTTAATGCTAGAGAAGAAGGCCCCCTTTCAACTGGTCAGGTATTAGTTAATGAAACACCTGGTATTTTCTAGCAGGAATGCAATACTTCCTAGCTCTGAAAAGCCAACAAACAACAACAAAAGAAAAAACAAAAAACGAAACCCTTAGAATACATAGGAAATATCAGAGGAAAGCCCACACTAGCCTCTCCTCTGAGAGGCCATATGTGACTATAGCTCCTAAGGATGTGGTTCCCTGTTCTCACTCGTGCTTCTACCAGTTGGGCGCCCTCTGCTGAGGCCCCCAGTCCACTCCAGCTCCTGGGATGAGAAACCCTCAGAGCAAAAGGCTACATCAGTAGAAGACTTCTAGTGTGTGTTAAGTTAGAGAATTTGAAAATTGATCAAATGAGTCTAATCATAACAAACAAATTTACATAAGGATGAAACTAGTAGGTGATTTAATAGAGCCTCTGGGTGGTCTCAGCACCTGGACCAATGAAATCAAGATCAGCACAAACCATGTTTTCAAAGTAGGTGCCTTGTTCATTAAGAAATAAGTTCCACAGTATGATTCTCTGTCCTGAGCACTCTTTCATTTTACAGAAGAAAACATGCATCTGCTTTCTCTCCCAGGGAGGGCTTGTCCCCATAGCCTGGCTAGACTGTTTTATGTCTTGCTACTCCCGTTCCAATGCAGGTGGAAAAATAGATTTTAAATAAAGAAAGAGACAAAGAATTTGCCAAGCTTCAGCCCACAACATATGAACGTTTGTAGAAAATAAAAGGTGTGTTTAAGGGGAAAATGGAGACTGTTTAAGTGTGCTGAAAGAATGAGAAACCCCGTCTTGGTGTCTGGCAGTTTACAAGGCTCTGCACAATTATTTTTTCATCTGTAGTGCAAAAATCCATATTTATCTCTGCTACTGCCAGGAAAAAATAGCCTAGTGAAGCTTATGAATAATATTTAAAAGTGAAAGAAGCAACTATTTAATTATCTTGTTACTTATAGGTATAAAAACCAATGTTACTTAAAATCCCAAAAGCTCCTTTCTTGCCTTCCCTCAGAGCCATTGTAAACATCAACTATTGTTTACCAGATGTAACTTATTACTTTAGAAATGTCATTCCATTATACTTAAAGGAGGTAATTTGCAATTCCCTGTGCCATTCAGAAGTGTCTCTTTCTGAACCCCTTTAAAAAGAAAATTCATGAAATAATAATACAATGCGTTTTTTTATGTGACAATTTCATTTATTTTTAACCAATCTATGCTGCACTTTCACCTTTTGATTGTTTACCTTTTAAGTATCTATTAGACAGAGTAACTGCTCTGTAGAATATTTTAACTCTCTGTACTGATAAGGATAAACAGGATTAAGAAAGAAAATGAGACTTCTTTGATAAAGGGCATTTCTTCACAATATGATTAATGCCTTTTTGGTTGTTGAAAATGACAGCAATTTCCTGTTTGTCCCTTTTTGTTTCAATAAAACAGTTCTTAGCGTTTTATGCGGGGAAAGGTTTCTTTCTTTCTCTTTTTCTTTTGGTCACTAGCAAGCATTTGAGCTTCCTTCTAATTTGATAGTATTGGCCCACAACAGGCTAGTGCACAGCAAACTAACATCGAAGACTGCTTCTTACTTGGGGCGGCAATTACTCAAAATTAACATACTCTTACTTTCAGAACACGAAAATTATTTCAAATAGGGTAAATATGTTTAATTAAACAATTTTCCAAATTGTTTCTCAACTTCAATCCCACCGTGCTGTGTAGCAACTGGGGTTATTTACAATCCCTTAAAAATGTCTATTTATTCTGAATTTTTAAGGAAATTATTAGGTGTGTGGGTTTGTCACAGTCAGTAATGTGTTAAAGTGTTCGCTAGAGGCAATCCTTAAAGTTTAAACTTAGAATTATCGATAGCTATAAAAGCACTCGCTCAAAACCACCTAACCTTCTTAGCTGGTTAAAAGAGTATAATCCTCTCAGTTATTAGAAGACCTTTGAAGTGAAACATAGAAACTCAGCCCTTCTGCCTGTTTTATTTAAAAAAAAAAAAAAAAAAAAAAAAAAAAAAAAAAAAAAAAACAACTCTCCTAGACTACAGACTGAATCACAGGGCAGTGTGGGCTCAGCCCCATCTGCGTGGTGAGCAGCGAATTACTTTACTTGAACTTTGCTCCAGTCAGAACATTTTAGGGCTTATAAATCTTGAATCCATCTAGGTTCACCTTAAATTAGCCTTGCAAAAACACACTCTGAACTCCAGTTGTCAGCCTGGTGGCTTTTGGCCAGATGCCACTCAGCAGCTGAAACAAGGATTGTCATCTTCTCTTTTACTTTTTTGTTTTTTTGTCTTGGACACAATTTTTAAAGAAAAAAAAAAAAGAGAGAGAGAAAGGCAGAGAGTATGCCAACTAGTATGATGTGGAGAACGACTATAGCTGAATAGTGGTACTGTTAGCAGGTACATTTTACAGTTATAATATATGTGATGAAAACAGAAGGCGAGGCAGTCAAGCTGTGTGTACAGTAATGCCATATACAGTGCAAGGAATCTGGGACTGAGCCGGGGACTTGGCTAAGCCATGCCAAGATACAACAGATTTTTCAATTTTCCAGCAAATAGAAACAAAATACTAGTTTCAGAAGGTGTACTCAACAAACACTTCGCAATGTGTTTCTGATTTGCGGTCAGAATGTTTTTACTGCTGGTGCCCTGCACTTTTGAGACATTTATTTCCTAAAAGAAAGATTCCTTTCTATAAACCTCAACTGTCTGTTTTTCAAAGCAATTTAAAATCAAACACACAAATAAAATTCTTAACATATGGAAACCTTCATATAGGGCCTTACGTATCCAGAGTTAAAATTGTTTTATAAACTGTAATGCTTTGCAGATGAAAATACAGAGAAGATGACTGTTTTTAGCACTAATGCTTTTTGACAGCGTTAAACCTTGTTTTAGTAATTGACATCAAAATGTTTGGTGGTTTTAAATGGACCATTAATAAAAATGGCATGTTTTAAGTTTTTAGAAATTGTGTTTAATTCTGTGAAGTGGGATAAAATTGCAAATGTAATACTGTGTTTTTTATTATTAAAAATAATTCTTATAACAAAACAACCCTCATTCTACCCCCAAGTCTCTAGAGGAACTTCTGAAGCTCAAAGGGAGAAAACATTTCCTCTTATCCATCCTCGGAATCTCTATAGCAATGGACCTTTTACCAATTCCCAGTTTGAAAAAAGACAAAAATAACAAAACAAAAAACAAAATTGGCATGTTCTACCACCAGGACTTTAGAATGCTGCTAAATCCAATTGGATCCCACAAAATCAAGAAAATATAATCAAAGCTTTTTCCAATGAACTGGGAAGTATGTATCAGAAGACTTGAATTTTAGGACTACCTCTGTCACAAATGTTGCATCCAGAAAACCACACAAAATTCTCTGAGCCTCAGCAAACTTATCTGCAAAACAGGAATTATAATGTTTACATTGCCAAAGTAGAAAGATAACTAGAACAGCTCATAAAATACTGTATATGAAAAATCTTTGTAATGGAAGGCAAGATCATTCAGTTCCATTTAATTTAACAAGCATTTACTGAGCACTTATTAGCTCCCATCCATAATGCATGGGAGAGAGAAATGGATATGGAAGTTATAGAACTTATCCTTATAGAAATTATAAAGAATGAATTGGATGAGAGTGAAAAAAATGGGATGAAGTCAGGGCTAGAGAGCCATTTGGTTCAGAGAGAGCAATTCAAGAAAGGAAATGAGGGCAAGAAACAGCACAGTGTGTTTTGGAATTTTAAATGATCCAGCATTGCAATATGAGGATCAACTGGTAAATAGGAATATGCTTAGGCTTAAAATATATAAAAGAACATTGTAAAAGGTTGTCACTCATTTGCTCATTCAACAAATATTTTCTGAGCATATGTCATAAGACAGAAACTATGCTAGTCAGTCAGTGAACAGATGTGAAATAGCGAGACCTATAGGATAGGCCCTAACATCACTGTGCTCATAGTCTCCAGTTAGAGACCTTGGACTTGACTAAGCAAGGGGTTGTGATTCACATTTTATGGAAACCATTGTGCCTCGGTGTAGGGGAGAGCTCCAAAGGATGGGAGATGGAGATTTAGGTCAGTAAGCCAGTCTTTCTTTCCACTGCCTCTGGGGCCCTCCCTGAGCCCTTCCTACTCAATTCTTAAGACTTTGATTATGTTGATAAGAATAAGGAAGAGGAGTTCCCATTGTGGCGCAGCAGAAATGAATCTGACTAGTATCCATGAGGATGTGGGTTTGATCCGTGGCCTTGCTCAGTGGGTCAGAGATCCGGCATTGCTATGCACTATGGTATAGGTCACAGATGTGGCTTGGATCCCCAGCTGCTGTGGCTGTGGTATAGTTGTGACAGTTGTGAGTTGCTGGCAGCTATATCTCCAACTCGACCTCCATATGCCTCAGGTACGGCCCTAAAAGTAAAAAACATATGAGGAAACCAATTGGCCTTAGCGGATAAGATAAAGACAACAAAGAGGGCTGACTGCAGAAATGAGTGGAACTATTAGGTAGTTCTACAGGAGGCAGTGGAGAAGCAAAGGTGTTAAGAACCACTGGGTTTTATTTTGAGAAGTTTAAGTTAGTAAGTGAGATACTGGGAAGGAAGATATTTTGGGATGAGTAGCTTCCATCTATATAAAGAAAATTGAGAATAGAAATGATGAAAATAAATACTTAAATAGTATGAAGAAATGCAAACACAGTAGCCTTGATTATTCTTGAAATTTTACCAGAAAAACAAAGGAAATGTGGTGGAGGCAATACTGAGATTGGTATTGTGATTTAGGTGATGTGTGCAGCTCAGGAATTGGAGTGTTTCAGGCTGAGACCTAGAGATATGTGTTCAATAAAATAAAAAGAAATATTAAAAACATGTCCTTAGGAGTTGTTAATCAGTCAACAAACACTGAAGGACTTTAGAGATGCAGAGATGCTATTCTTAAGAAGCCTACATTTTAATAGGACTAGTATATATAACATGTTTCTAAAAATAAAAATAATTTCAAGTGCTATTAAGTAAATAAACAGAAAAATATAGTCTCCTCCAGCTGAAGCAGCTGGAGAAGACAAGACATGCTTTCTGAGTTGAATGTTGAATGATGAAGAGGCAACAGCAGAACATTCCTACAGAAGTTAGAGTGTTTAAAAGGTTTATATTGGAAAACAGAGAAATCACAAGCTGGAAAAGATATATTAGAATTGCTTCGTGAAGGGGTATCAGTGGGAGAACAGCTGTCATCCACATGGAGGGTGGGAGGTTTAAAGTACAATCACTATTAGTGATGTGCTTCCTCCTCTTGGGTATTTTCTAAGGGAGAGATTAGAAATTAGACTTTCTTTTGATTCTAGTTTTCCTTTTGAATGTTGTTTCTTCAAATGTGATTCCAGGTGGGGGCTAAGGCCTCAATTTTATTTGGGTTATACTTTTTGATAAGCCAGGCAAGATAAAATCATGGCCTAAACTAGCCTTTGTGATTTTAAGGATGAGATAGAATGAAGAAATATTTAGAATGTAGAATCAATGGGGTAATTTCCTTGGGTATTAAAGCGAGAAGAGGAGGAAATCATCCAGGATGTTTACCAGGCTTAGTTGACTGGGTCAGTGAGAATGCCAGAAACTATGGGGGCTGAGGACAAAAAACAGTAACCTACCTTGAGGATAACCAACAGGCAAGAGGATACAATGTTTGGAGCTCATAGCAGTTAGAGCTGGAGATTCCCCCGCATGCAGGTAAAAAATAAACTAACAGGAAGAGATGAGATTCTCTAAGGCAGATAAACTAATCTGGATCCCAAAGGGATTTTAAGATTATAAACTGGCACATTGTTAATTGAAAATCTAAAATGTTTTCCACAATTGATATTCTTTAGATAATGTAGCAGTGCAAAAATGGAGGGGGGAAAATCAACTAATAGCATAAGCTGTAGCCGCTACACTCTTCAGTTCTGGAGCAGGTCATGAGGCCTGTGCTGATAATCAGAACAACTCTGCTGTGATTCTGTGCTCTCCACACCCTCTGCCAGCCCCCTTTAGCTAGACTGGGTTTGGATCTGGTGAAGCAATCCATATTTTCATTCCTACAGATTCTGAGCCATTGGTGGTTATGCCCTCCTTGGGTTAGCACAATTTTCCAAGGACTGTTAGGTAAGAAAGTATCAAGAGGTACCCCAGTGATTACCATGAGTTCTAAACATTAGTCCCTTTTCCTCTATTCTGGAACAGCAACCTCATCTCCTCCTGGTAATTGTGATAAATCACCAAGGGCAGTATTGTGACCTTGACCTTCTCTACCTGACGGCGCAGCAGCATGAGAAATTCAAAATGTCCAGAGAACAGTCTCACCTTCTAATTTATTGGAACATGATTATGTTTCCTCACGAGGCCTATTTCTCTCAGGCACTATGACCTTCAAACTCAATGAACCATACTCTTGGGGGCAGGAGGCAAAAATTCTTCTAGGATATTAATTAGAATAATTGCAAGAAGGGCCACTCCCTCTTCTGTGCCTTAATTCTCAGATCTATACTTTCCATCTATGGAGCCTACATTGGCCCTGACTGCTGGTCTAAGGCAGACACTTCAGCCTGTGCTAGAGCTACCACCCTTATCTCACAAGGTGTTTTCTCCTTGTTTGCACTGTAGCTGAGGCTTTCTTGGGCCATTTCACTGTTTTGTCAAGCCACTGCTTCCAGATGAGGCATGTGGTGAAAACTAATCAATTCTGAGGCTGAGGACCCACTGTCAAGAAAGGTGTCCCTGGTCAAACAAGATATATATGGAAGAAAATGAGAATTGATCATTTACTCTACAAATTCATGAATGGTGCTGCTTGTGGAAGCACTGTAGGCACTGAAGGCAAATTCCTAACCAGAGTAAGGTGGACACTCAGCAATCGGAGTCATCAAATCAGCCTTGAGAGAAAACCCTTGAATAGCCTCCATACCTGATGCTATAGTCACTCTATATTCAATACACTGAGCAAGCACTGAGTACCTAAAGAAAAATGACTACTCTCCACTGGGTAGGTCATCTTTCTTAATTTTTTTTTTTAATTTTTCCTTTTCAGGGTCACACCTGCAGCATATGGAAGTTCTCAGGCTAGGGGTCTAGTGGGAGCAGTAGCTGCTAGCCTAGGTCATAGGCACAGGAATGCCAGATCCTTAACCCAATGAGCAAGGCCAGGGATTGAACCCACATCCTCACAGGTACTAGTCAGGTTCTTAACCCACAGAGCCACAATATGAACTTCCCATTTACCTAATCATTGAGAGCATTTTCTATAATGGATTACCTCTGCTGAACATTACATGAAATATAAGTACTGTCACACTGTGTACCTTTCCAGCACTGCCACCCCACATACCCAACCCCCATTATCTTTTTCAATTTTCCATTAAAATTTTATTTTTTTCCGAGTCTATGGCAAGCTAAGTAACATGTTAGTTGCTACCTACAGTACCAGTGCAGATCTGTTTCTCAAGTCATCTCTTCCTCCACATGCTGTGGATAACTAGGTGAATATACTAAGATGTTCTTTCTTCACTGAGTAAAGGAAATCTGTCCATTTCCTTCCATTCTTGCTCTGAAAAATTGTGTCTCTTTGCATCAGAACAAGCAGGACTACCTCTTACCTGCTCACCATAGATTAACATTAAAAATAAAATATTAAAACTCTAGCCAGTCAAGAAATTGTGCTTTCCTTGTCAGGATAAGTAATGCAATTTTAATTAGTGAGACTTAGAATTATTCTTAGAGACTTTTTGGAAATGAGTCCTTCTCCTAAAAAGTTATATGAAAAAAACCACAAAAAACAAATGAACAAACAAAACCATATCTTTTTTGCTTCTGAATACTGCTGTGTGTATGTGACATCTGAATCTAAAGAAAACATCTTGGGAAAATAAAGGACACTATCTTAGGACTACATGCTGACAAACTAAGGATGGAACAGTGGAAAGATGGAAAGAAGCTGGCTTCTAGCAAATGTTCTTGAGTCACTGAATTAACCCTTCCTGGAGTGGCTAACTAAGGGTAACCCTAGAATCTTTGCTACCACTGTAACACTGGCTTCATCTGGGATTTTATTAGAATTGCAGAATCTCAAGCTCTACCCAGTTCTACTTTATCAGAAGCTGCATTTTTAACAAGATTCTCAAGCAATTCATAAGCACATTCAATTTTGTTTTTTCTTTTTAGAGCCACACTTGGGGCATATGGAAATTCCCGAGGTAAGAGCTCAATCAGAGCTGTAGCTGCTGGCCTACATCACAACCACAGAGGAACGTGGGATCCAAGCCATATCTGTGACCTTCACTGGCTTGCAGCAATACCGGCTTCTTAACCCATTGACCAAGGCCAGGGATCAAACCGGCATCCTCATGGATGTTTAACCCACTGAGCCACAACAGGAACTCCCACATTAAAATTTGAGAAACATTTTCTAGGACAAAATTTTTGCATGTAGTTATTAGCACAGAAAACTGACTGGAAGAAAATAATCTGAAAGCTTATTAAATTCTTACGGGAAACATATTCCCATTGCATTTTCTATTACTTGCTACTTAATGAAAACTCATGGATAGCTTTTGAATGGAAGAGACTTAAATATATTTATAACCTCTGTTTTTTTCTTTTTTGGGGGTACAGTAAATATATTTGGATTATATAGTATGAAAACTAGAAGCATTAGCATTCAAATTTTGAGCATCATAATGCTTAAAATGAAGAAACAAATGTAGAGACTTTGGAACCTACAATGTTACAATAACTGCTTAAGAAGAAAATAAAGTAGGAGTTCCCATTCTGGCATAGGGGAAACGAATCCAACTAGTATCCACGAGGATATAGATTCAATCCCTGGCCTTGCTCAGTAGGCTGGGGATCCAGTGTGGCCATGACCTATGGTGTGTAGGTCACAATCCTGGCTCAGATCCCTGTGGCTGTGGCATAGGCTGGCAGCTGTAGCTCCCATTCGACCCCTAGCCTAGGAACTTCCATATTCTGCAGGTGCAGCCCAAAAAGCAAGAAAAAGAAGAAAATAAAGTAAATATCACATGAAAGGGGGCACATGAAAGGAATTCAGTGTCATTCAGGTACTACCTATGTACTAGAGATAAAAATATGAATGGCATAATCCTTGCCTTAAGGTAACACATAGTCTAAATCAACTATAAGCCCGGTCACAAATCAAAATAAGTTGGATCAAACAACGGATATGCTTTCTGATAGTCTTTGGCATATATATCCCCGAACAATAAGTGGAAACCTCACAGTGGGTTTTTTAAAAAGATTTTCCATCATACAGTCCCCTTCTGCTAGTAGCACCACAAATTTCCTTTGAGGTGCCACCTCTCCCCCATTTTATATGCTCATAGTTCAAGTTATGCCACACCATTGCACAGGGGCAGAACAAAATGAGATACAGACCTGGCCAATCAGATTCCTGTAATAGATAACAGTATAGTTTCCAGCTATCATCTCCACCCTACTCCCAACTCCCACAAGTAGAGTATGTGTTCACACCTCTGCCGTAGTAGTTGAGGTGTTGCCCTTTAGATGGAATATTCTCAAGTGTTAGTGGAAGAAATCACTATCCAGAGTTGTAAGTCTGGGAAACCAGAAACATGATTCAATTTGTAGTGATAGAGATGTCAGGAAAGGAAGAGCATTTGGGAAGGAAGATGAATAATTCAATTTGAGATAATGGGATTTAATTTAAAATAATACTTATTTCTTTCTGATTATAAAAGTAATGCTTAGTTTTGTAGATAATTTTCAACATCAGGGAAAATGGAAGACATTTAAAATAACCCTGTTAATACTTTGATTTATTTCTTCCCAAATGTCTTTTTCCCCCTCACACATAAATATATAAAAACAAAATGAGATTACATTTTATACACATTCATGGATCCTGCTATTGTCATTTAACATTTTAAGTGAGTATTCCAATGTAAAAAAAAACAAACAAAAAAACCCCTTGATATGTAACTCTTCATTTATTCACAGGTTTCTCACTATTTTCATAATTAGAAATATAATTATAACAAGTATGTTTATGTTGAAACCTGAATAACCTCTAATAATTTCTTAAGACAAAAGTCTAGAAATGCAATTATCAGGCCACAGAGTATGAACTGATTTAAGTCAATGTGGCTATGCACAGTGATTTTTCAAGATCTTTGAGATAAAATATCAACAAGAATATCGTATGTAAGTCCTTATTCTCTCACACTAAATACTTTCTCAAAAATGACATACACACACGTGTGAATCAAATTATTAAGGAAAACTGGGAAATTCCATCAAATAGCCTCTAACTTAATAAGAGACACAAGAAGAAATCAACATGGTAAGTTTTCTTTCTGGACTAAGTAACCATTATGGGCCGAAGGCCAGCACAGTAGGGTTTTGTACCAAGTAAGCAAAAAAGAGAAACATTACCCAAAACATGCAGAGAAAATGCATCCATAAATGAGGGCATTTCTTTAAAGACTCAGAGTAATATTTCTCTCAGGGAAAAAAAAAATTACTCTAAAAACTAGGAGATTAATTAAATAGTCTTATGTAATTCTCAGGAGGACACTGCATCTATAAAACTACAGCATGTAGCTATGAAAAAGAAAGAACCTGAATTCTATGAAGAGTAGATTGTAAAATACACCACCACAATTTGCTCAATTAAAGAATATAATGGAAGAATAGAGCCTCATGTTGGATAGAGCAGAAAATCATATTAATGGGATTAAAAGAAAACTCCAAGATAGCAATTTTAGATAGATAAAGAAGTGAAAACCAAGAAAAAAAGTATTAAGAGCACCTTACCAAATGCTTTGCAGGTGATCCCGACTCTATGGTTCCAGGAGGCTGAGCCTGGAGCACGGTGCATGCTGGGACTGCAGTAGGCAGTGGCCTAGATCCTGTCATGACAGCATCCCTGGCTTCTGGTTTCCGGCTCTGGGCTGCCAGGCACATCCCGATGGCTGCAGTCTACAGAGACCAAGTGGACAAGTTTGGAGACAGTGGTATGTTGGGAAGCTCAAATTTGCTTCCTTAGAATTTCCCTGGATCAGAGGAGTTGGTTGTGGCCCCAGAGAAGAACAAGATTGCAGCCTTAAATTCTCAGACTCAGGAGATAATACGGTACCATGTAGACAAGGGAACAGCAGAAAGGACTATGGATGCCATGCTGCTCCAACAACTGGATGCTGTCCCTGCATCAAATGGAGGCTGATTGCATGTCTTTGGGAGATCAACAATGGGGACCTGAGGTGAGACACTATATTGGACAATGGCAGTTTCCAGGCACTTAGGCTGGTGGGTCTGCTGCAGTGAGGTAACTTGCAGCTCTGAAGACCACTCTCACCTTCTATCACATCTCCAGTGGACACCTAAAGAAACCAAAAAAAAAAAAAAAGGAGAGAAGGGAAGTGAGAGAAATGTTAGAGTTTTTAGAGTTAAGGAGAATAGATCTAGATAATTCAACACTTATATAATATGAAATTTCAAATCAATAAACCAAACAAACAGACTCTCTGGATCAAGAGAGTTCACTGCAGAGTTCCCAATGTGGGCCAGTGGGTTAAAGGATCCCAGGTAGTCCCAATAGCTCCATAGGTCTCAGCTTCAGCTGGGGAATTTCCATATGCTGCTGGATATGGCTTTAAAAAAAAAAGAGATAGAGAGAACGAGGTAGATATTTCTTCAAAGAATACACATATGAGAAATGCCTAACACTGCCAATTATTAGAGAAATGCAAATAAAAACTACAATAAGGTGTTACCACACATCAGTCAGGATAGCCATCATTAAAAGGTCTATAAATAATAAATGCTGGAGAGGATGTGGAGAAAAAAGAAGCCTACACTGTTGGTGAGAATGTAAATTGATGCAGCCACTATGGAAAACTGTATGAAGTTTCCACAAAAGAGAGCTACCATATGATCCAGAAACTCCACCTCTGGACATTCAGAAAAGACAAAGACTCTTAATCTGAAAAGATATATACATCCCAATGTTCATTGCAATGCTTTGCAATAGCCAAGTTATAGAAACAGTGCAAATGCCTATCAATAAACAATTAGTTTAAGAAAATGTGATAGAAATGGAATACTACTCAGCCATAAAAAAGAATGACATAATGCCATTTGCAGCAACATGGATGGAACTAGAGAATCTCATACTGAGTGAAATAAGTCAGAAAGACAAAGATAAATACCATATGATATCACTTATAACTGGAATCTAATATCCAGCACAAATGAACATCTCCACTGAAAAGAAAATCATGGACTTGAAAAAAAGACTTGTGGCTGCCTGATGGGAGAGGAAGGGAGTGGGAGGGATCAGGAGCTTGGGCTTATCAGACACAACTTAGAATAGATTTACAAGGAGATCCTGCTGAGTAGCATTGAGAACTATGTCTAGATACTCATATTGCAACAGAACAAAGAGTAGGGGGAAAAAATGTACACATGTAAGAGTAACTTGATCCCCATGCTGTATAGTGAGAAAAAAAATTAAAAAAATAAAAAAAGAAAGAAAAGAAAATGTGATAGAGATATAAATAAAAATATATAATGGAATATTACTTAAAAAGAATAAAATATTGTCATTTGCAGCAACATGGATGGACCTAAAAAAAATCACACTAAGTGAAGTAAGTCAAAGACAAATATTATATAATACTACTTGTATGTAGAACCTAAAAATAATACAAACAAATCTATATACAAAATAGAAACACACTCACATACAAAAAACAAAAGATGAAACGACAGTAAAGAGATAAATTAGAAATATGGAATAACTACTATAAATAACATAGACAAACAACAAAGACTTACTGTTTAACAAAGAAATAATATTCAATACCTTGTAATAACCTATAATGGAAAATAATGTGAAACATACATTTATGCATATATATGAATCACTTTGCTGTACATATGAAACATAATATTTTAAATCAACCATACTTCAATAAAAAATAAGCTTACAGTCATACTGAATAATACAAACAAGGAAATAAAGACACCATGTACAAAAGAGAGCAGAATCAGAGACATGCGAATAAAATCCTAAGTGTTCAGGAAAAGTGACCAAGAAGCAGAGTACAAGCATTAGATATATGACCCAAATCAAGAGAGAAGACAATTACACACACACACACACACACACACACACACACACACACACACACACCAATTTAGGGAACCAGATAGCTCAACATAATACCAGAAGTGTCAATTGAAAAAAAATACAAATTTATAATTCATCACAGTGAAATGGCAGAAATTACACACAAAAAAATCACCTAGAGAAGTGATTATCTTCAAAGAAATATCAAAACCATAGAGCACAGTTTATATTAAAGTCTTGGGAAAACTTACACCCACCAAAGAGTAGCCAAATATACTGGTTTGGTAGAATTTAAGGCAAAGTAGAATTTAATATCTGGCAAAGTAGAATTTAAGGAAAAGGAACATACATAATACTAATATATTATAACAAAATGGAAGAGTGAACTAGATGAAGTAGGAGAAAGAAGGAAGGAGAGGTAAGATGGTGGAGACTTAGTGGTTGTAACAATTTATATTCCCACCAACAGTGTAGGAGGGTTCCCTTTTCCTCTACACCCTCTCCAGCTTTTGTTATTTGTAGATGGCCATTCTGATGGGTGTGAGGTGGTACCTCACTGTAGTTTTGATTTGTATTTCTCCAATAATTTGTGATGATGAACATTTTTTCATGTGCTTATTGGCTACCTGTGTGTCTTCTTTGGAGAAATGTTTATGTAGGTCTTCTGCCCATTTTTTGATTGGGTTGTTTTCCTGTTGTTGAATTGTATGAGTTTGTATATTTTGGAGATTAAGCCCTTGTTAGTTGCATTGTTTGTAAAGATTTTCTCCCATTGTGTGGATAGCCTTTTTTTTTTTTTTTTTTGCTATGCAAAATACCTTGAGTTTAGTTAGGTACCACTGGCTTATTTTTGTTTTTACTATCATTATTCTAGGAGGTGGATCAAACAAGATATGACTGCAATTTATATCAAAGAGCATTCTTCCTATGTTTTCCTCTAGGAATTTTATAGTATCTAACCTTACATTTAAGTCTTTAATCCATTTTGAGTTTATTTTTGTGTATGACATTAGAGAAGGTTCTAATTTCATTCTTTTACATATAGCCATCTGGTTTCACAGCACCACTTACTTCTATCTTTCCTCCACTCCATGTTCTTGCTTACTTTGTCATAGATTAGTTGACGATGGGTGCTTGGATTTATTTCTTGGCGTTCTATCCTTTTGTGGAAACACTGATCTACATTTCTGTATTTGTGCCATTACCATATTGACAGATGAACAGATTAGGAAGATGTGCTACATATATACAATGGAATACTACTCAGCCATAAAAAGAATGAAATAATGGCATTTTCAGCAAGATAAATGCACTAGAGATTCTCATACTAAGTGAAGTCAGAAAGAAAAAGACAAATACCATATGCTATCACTTTTCTGTGCAGTCTATAATATGGCACAAGTGAGCCTATCTACAAAACAGAAGCAGGCTCACAGAGAGTGAATTTGTTGCCGGGGATAGGGGAGGAGTGGAATGGATGGGAAGTTTGGGGGTGATAGATGCAAACTATGATATTTAGAATGGATAAGCAATGAGGTCCGACTGTATAACACAGGGAACTATATCCAATCTTTTGGGATAGACCATGATGGAAGATAATGTAAGAAAGGGAATGTGTACACACACCTGTTACCAGGTCAGTTTGCTTTATAGCAGAAATTGGCACAACATTGTCAATCAATTATATTTTAATAAAAAATAAAATAAGAAAAAAGAAAGTGGAGACAATGACAGTGGTGTCTGAAGGGATATACAGAACTACAAGGTCTTTTTTCATATGGATACATTTTTAACAAAAGCTTAGATTTTGTGATTTTTTTTTCTTGGTGATATGGAACATTATAATGGTACTTTTCTTTCTTTGACCTTTTCTTCTCTGACTACACAGAAAGAGGAATCAGAAAAAGAAACCCTTTAGGGTCATGCCACTTTGTTGGTGTGACCACAAGAGAAAAATCAAAGATGTTGGAGAAGCATGGCCTCCTACAATCTTGTGATGCCACCTAGCAAAGTGGTTTCATCAGTGTCCTGAGCTGAGAAACCAGGTAAGCAACTCTTCCTTCATGGGAAGTGATGGTGAAGAAATGGGTGAGAAGTTATTATGGGCCTATTGTGTCTCCTCAAAATTCATATGCTGAAGTCCTAACCCCCAGTATCTTAGAACATGACTGTATTTAGAGATGGGGTCTTCAGGGGGTTAAGTTAAAATGATGTGCCCTAATCCAACAGGGCTGGAGGGAGGCCAGCCAGGAACATGGAGTGAAGCACTTACCACACACTGGCCATGGTAGGTGATGGAAACATGAACCAGGACTGGGTTTTAGATTTTCAGATGTAGAGGAAAGGAAGAAAAGAAGGATCTGCTAAGAAAAGAAGGATCTGCTCAGAGGATGACAATCTATAAAGAAGAGTCACTGCCAAGTTATGTGTCTAATTGCTCTCTATAAATTTCGATTAAATGTCTTGTTACTGTAAAAAAATAAAATAAAAATAATAAATAAATAAATAAATTCTCAGGTTGAATAAAAATGTCCCCATTCCACTGTTAAGAACTCATGGAAAAAAATTGAGGGCCTCAAGGAAATTTTAGTTCACACAGTGAATCCCCCCCTTATTGTCACAAATATAAAATATTGTGTAAGTAAAAGAAATTAGAAAAATTCAAAATCTAACAAGCTATAAATAGAGCATTATATATTTAGTCAGAAACATTAAAGTCTAAAAATAAAAACTTCCCTGTTACACAATCTTGTGAGATTTCCAATATACTTGGAGAGAGTTTCACAATTAAGATAAATTAAAATAGTTTTAGATACTTTACAGGAAACTATCCTAAGCTTGGGAATTAAATCTTATGTTAGAATAATAACATGTAAGTTATTAATGGCATAATATTTTGTGAAAATACTTTAGTTCTTTAGCATCCAGTGTTCTCAATGTGCAAATAAAAGTAACAAAGCTAAAACTATCTTTTATAAAGATCAAGTAAAATAGCTGGTGACAAACCATTTTGTTAACTATAAGGCATACTATTTAGGAATATTATCTCATTATTTTTAAAATTTCCCCTTAAGTAAAAAAAAAAAAGTAGCTTTAATGAATTTTTCTTTCTGAAATTATTCAAAAAACTACTCTTTATCATATAGAATCTAGAATCTGAGTCTCATCTAGAATCTTATGGGTTGGTTGCTGCTAACCATTATGCTCTGAATGTTGTTTGCTGCAAAAAAAATGTCATTAAACTTAATTTTCTCTTTTCCAGTACCTCTCAGACTGTCTATGTTTTACCTCTCAAGAGGTAATATTTTTGTATTTTACCTAATAGGTAACAGGAAGCAATGGCAGTCATTTTGACCGGCTGTAGCCAGAATTGTACTGTAAAAAGTAGATGCTTATTACATCCATCCCTCACAGGTCAGTCAGAGGGACCCCTGGAGACTGACCTCCCTTAGGCTTATGTCCAATTAAATATGCGACAGGTCAAAGAAAAGACAAAAAGCAAAATTGTCCATTAGAGAAAAGTTCACTTGATTTATTTTTGAACCCCAAACTATGTGACAATATATTATAAATTGTGCTTAAGTTTGGGAATTTTAAAGTTGAGGCTCTAAGTACTCCCCTACTCAAGGATTTGAAGCCTATTGTTCTTTTGAGTGTCAGATGAGTAGATATGGTGTATTACTTCTTTGGAACTTAATGATCTAGGTTTTCTACCCTTTAATATTTATGATGCTATATAAAGGCTGTGTGTACTTGACATTTCCAGGGCCAATTTTTGTAAATGGTCTTAACCCAGCCTCTAAATTTGCAAACACAAATTATTAGGGCAAATATTTCTAGCAGTTAGATAAAACGGCAGTGTTTGAGGATCTTATTTGATGCACACAACTTTAGAGACCATGCTGGAAGAAGGTAGAATAGCCCTTCCTAAAAAAAAAATTTCAAGAAAACCTGAAAGTTTTGTTATATTCACAAACTTTTTACCTAAAAAAGGTAAAAGCAGGATAGAATTTTGAAATACTTTAGAGAATGTACCAGCTGATCTAATCTTCACCCAAGTCATTATTATTTGCAATGAGCTTCAAAAAATAAAAAAAAAAAGGCAGGTAGCTCATCTTCTACTTTATTCTTGTGGATCTGACTCCCTCATCTCAGCTTCCTCATGCTAAACAATACAATAGGACACCAAGAACCAACCAAGAGATTTACAGGCATCAGGTAAGTAGAAAGAGATGCTCTCCTCCTAGGAGATGCTCTCCTCCTAGGTAATTGAATCAAGAGTTCAGAACACTTTTTCTGTGATGAGCTGCCCAAAATTCTAGTTGTCTTTTTCATTTCACCCATTACAACATCACCTTAATACAGTTACAAGGCTTCTTTCCAAATTCTAGGAATAAAATCAATATAAAATAGAATTTTCCAATCCACGTTTAATTGTGATTTTTCCTTTATTTGTGTTTTTAAAAAACCTTTTCTAAAGCTCCATGAGTGGTCTGCCCAAAGTGTAACTGCTTGATTGATTGACAGATTATTTTACAACTAGTACTTATTATTTCTTTTTATTAAGAACTGAGTGGCTTTTAGAGTAAAAACAATAGGGTGAAAAAGGTCTTTGATTCACTTATTTCAAATAGAAAATTGGAGAGAAAAAAGTTATAATAAAGTGATTTTGACAGTATGTGCATTTCTTGCATCATGTATTAATTGGTAGTCATAAATTGTAACAAGTGGACATACAATGCAAAAAAGAAAAGTAAAGATGTATTGAGGACATTTAAAGGTATTATGCAGTAGGTGATAATTGATCTTTTCTTAGTTCTTCTATAAGTGAATTTTTAAATACAAAACTAAAATAAATAGAATATGGGGATTGTGACTCCAGTGTATATTTTATGAAACTGTGGGGATTAGTTCTTATGTAAAAAAGCAGGAATTTCTCTGTTACAGCCTTTATAATGTTTTTATTTTTCCTTTTAGAATAGTTGGATATTTTCAAAAACATAAAAAATTTTTGCAAACCAGCTATAATGGAAAAAAATTAAAATCATTAAAAATATATAAAAAATTCAGATGACTTTTCCAAAATAGTGTTGATATTGTCATACATTTATATTCCACATGATAGCCTTCCTAGATTGCTTTATATTTTATTTAACCTTAGTTTATATTTGATTAAAATAAAAATAAAAACAGGAGTTCCCGCCATGGCACAGTGGATTAGGAATCTGACTGCAGTTTCTTGGGTCACTGTGGAGGTGCAAGTTTGATCCCTGGCCTGGAACAGTGGGTTAAAGGACCCAGTTTTGCCAGAGCTGTGGCACAGGTCACAGCTGTGACTCATTCAATCCCTGGCCCAGGAACTTCCATATGTTTGGGTGTGGCCATAAAATTTAAAAAAAAATTTAAGTTGGTAAAATTCTTATTTTAATACCCACTGAATGAGTGAAACTTATCAGCTGGGTTCTGTTCTTATAGTTAATTTTAAACAATTATGCAGTATCTAGGAAAATAGAAACTATGTACAACTTTTAATTAAAAAAAAGATGCAAAAATATACAATGGATAAAGAAGATGTGTTGTATACAGAATGGAGTATTATTCCATCATAAAAAATAATGGATACCATCTGCATCAACACGGATGGATGTTGAGATTATCATACTAGGTGAAGTCAGTCAGAGAAAGACAAATATCGTATGAGATCACTTATATGTGGTATCTAAAAAAACGATACAAACTTAGATACAAAACAGAAATAAACCTACAGACATAAAAAACAAACTTATGGTTACCAAAGGGGAAAGGAGGGAGAGCGATAAATTAGGGGTTTGGGATTAACATAAACACACTACTATATATAAAACAGATAACCAACAAGGAACTACTGTATAGCACAGGGAACTATACTCAATAGTTTGTAATAACCTATAAGGAAAAAAAAATCTGAAAAAGAATATATAACTGAATCACTTTGTTATACATCCCAACTAAACACTGTAAATCAACTATACTTCAACAGAAATAAATAACAGGAGTTCCCACTGTGGCTCAGCAGTAAGGAACCTGACTAGTATCCATGAGGTCGGGGGGTTCAATCCTTGGCACCATTCAGTGGGTTAAGGATCCAGCATTGCTTCAAGCTGTGGTGTAGGTCACAGACAAGGCTCAGACCTGGCATTACTGTGTCTGTGGTGTAGACCGGCAGCTGTAGCTCTGATTCAACCCCTAGCCTGGGAACTTCCATATGTTGCAGGTACAATCCTAAAAACCTTAAAAAAATAACAATAAATAAAAATATACCAGTCAACATAGAAAAATTAGCATCTTTGAGTAAAATAGCCTTCTAATTTAAACATGTTTTTTCAAAAAATCAGTCCTTTGAAAAAATTTTAATTACCATCTGATAGGGATCCAACCTTATAACTAAATAATCATATGTAATTAGAGCCATTGGTTTCTGATGCTTCACGTATTTGATATGTCCATCTAAAGTTTGCTACTCAGCAATGCATGAAACATAAGAGAGATGAAAAGATTAAATAAATTACCCTGCTATTTGCAAATCATTTGTATTTCTTGGTAATGCATCTCTAAATAGCAACTACTCCAAGAAGGCTATTCAAGTGGCATGGCCTATTTTCTTTCTCTGTACCCCTACATGAATGATCACTCCTAATTTGGTGGTGGCTAAAGAATAATTAGAAGCCATTAGGCTCTAATCTCATAAACGATTTTTAAAAATTCCTTAGGCAAGTGGGAGAGCTGATCCTAACAAGCTGGGTCTAAACTCCATATTATCACATCTAGCAAACTTTCCACAAATGTGAAGTAACATTGTTGGGCTGCACCATTTAAACCTGCAGGCCTTGTAATTGCCCAGTGGCAACCCCAAAGAAAGAACCTAGACACAATGACATCAATAATTTGTTGGATAGAGAATCTTACAAGTCAGAGGCATAAGTCCTGGAGTGACAGCGTTCGGCAGACAGCAAGTGGGACGCCATAACCATCTTTACCTGGGGGAGAAGGTGGCTACCATTTATAGGGGGAATTGACCTCAGGTTGCCTCATCAGTTACCAGGGAAACCTGGCGGGAGGGGCAGGCATGTGGGTCAGGGCAAGCACCTAGGCACTTCTGATTAAGCCCTGTAATTAAGAAAATTGGATAGTCTTGTGGTTAAGCAGAGGCAGGACAGAAAGCAAGAGAACAGCCATTTTGAATAATCTGACCATACAAACATCCCAGACTAAATTGAGCCAATAGATCAGAATAGGAATCAATAAGTACAGTTGAGTATTATTTACTTTTTAGAGCCATTCAAAAAGAACTACTTTTAAGCTTATGCTGTGAGTGTCTTTAAAATGCTTTTTGGGGGCTTTATGATTAATTTTAGCCTGGGGAGACTGGTTTAGAGCTCCAAATTTAGGTGATACCGCTGAGCTCTTGAAATTGACTGAGGGAAGTTGTTAAATGTTTGGCCTAGAAATAGAAGCTTACATAAAGGGATACCACAGTGCTGAGGAAACATTGCAGGAGGCAAAACCAAAATGAGTCGGCACCTAAGTTCAGCACACATGGGGAAAGGACTGAGTAAATTATGCACCTGCACCAAAACCAAGTTAATGAATGAAAGATTGATTGAGGAACAAAAGCAGGGGCTAAAATCACATTTAGTAAGTGAGGGAAGGAAATATGATACTTATCAGGAAATATTTGTGTAAAAGTGTGATGCTAGGCTGATTTTTAAGCAGAACCCACTCAGAGAGTAATGCATGACTGCTCCCTGGCTGCCGCTCTTCCTTGGTTCAGTGTCTGCCATGCCAATCAAGGCTTTCTGAGCATCCACCTACTTTGGATCCCAATCGCCAGGCAACACGACTTTGTTATAGTTCTGTCCACATTTGCATTTGTCTTTGATGGCTCCTGCTTTCCTGTGCTTATTCCTCCTTTTCCTTCTAAGGCATCTTCTCTGTTCATATTTTTTTATCTTTTCCTTATCAATAGCTGTGTTGGCCTTTATTCTGGGTTCTGTAATGATCATTTCACTGTTTTTATTTCCTTGGTTTGAAAAACTATCCTATTAAAATAGGGTAGGATGGACACACACACAGTTTTAAACAGAGTTTTCTTCCATTAATTTTGCACACTACTTTGAAATAGTTTTTTAGAAGGGTTACACTTTCTTTTTTCTTGATTTTGCATATCAAGGAAGAAATGGATAAAAAAGACAGTTGATAAATAAAAGGAAGTAAAATGTAGAATAGCTGGAGTTGGTACTCATTGCTGATAGTACAAAGACTATAAAATGGCACCATTACTTTCGGTGCTTGAGAGGTTTTAATAAAGTTTGATATATGCCTACTCTATGATACAGCAACTCCATAGCTATGGTACACCCCCAAAGGAATGAGTGCTTATGTCTACAAAAAAAATTGTACAAGAATATTCATAGAGACTGTATTTATCACAGGCAAAAAATTGTCAAGGTAAATGTCTACCGATAGGAGAATGAATTAACAAACCACATATACATACAACGATATAAGTGAATCGCAAAACAACTGTATCTAGTGAAAGGAGACAGACAGAAATAAGTACATAATGTATATTTCCATTTATATGAAGTCCAAGAATAGGCAAAAACTAACCAAGGGTGATAGAAGTCAGGATGGAGCTTCTTCTGGGAGAGAGGGTTATTATCTGGAAAGGAATGTGAGGGAATTTTCTGGGGAATGAAAATAAACAAGTTTGCTCTAAGTGATGATTACTTGAGTATAAACATATTAAAATTTTTCAAGCTATACACAAGATTTATTCATTTTGCTGTATGAAAAGGATACACATATTCTTTAAAAAGAAAAAGAGAAAGGATAAAAGATTTGGTGAAAAGAGCACAAGTTTGGAAATAAGACAAATCTGGATTCAGAATCATGGCTTAAGTTTAATAATTTTATGATTTTAAGCAACTTATTCCATCTCTTTCAACCTTTTACAGTTTCCTCATCTGTAAAATAGGAAAACACCACCTATCTCATAGATGTTACCACATTAAATTATTGAGTGATGAACCATTAATTCTTTTCATGACCCTTCTTTCCTGTTTTGATTAATTACTAGTGGCATGATTCCTAACAAGTATTCTTTCTACTATGTCACCAGATAGGTTTGTGTGTACATTAAGTTTGAGGATCACTGCTCTAGAAGATTCCCAGTGTATTTTAGCACATTCAAGGCGCTCATAAATTATGCAGTAAATAAATCCACTTAGTACAGATTGAAACTACATTTCCTAATCTTATTAAATCAAAGAACTGCCCGCCCAAAACATGTATTTTGGGCAGGAAAGACATAACCATTATCCTGCTATAAGATTTGTTCTAAAAAAACCACCTTGAGAAAAAAACATGTACTCTCAGAACTGAATGAAATGTGGGGTATCCTCTGGCACATTCCAGAAATGCTGAGTTCAGGATTATTTTGCAGGATACAATTGCAACCCTTAGAACCAATTTATTTGCTGCTTTGACCCTGTTAATACATCTGTGCTTAGACAAATAATCAAGTATGTGATTCTCAAATGAGAGTGAAGGGCACATCAGGACTATGTGGTGAGTTCCCTAAAAATACACACTGATATATTATTCAAATACTACTTGGATAAACAAGAATAGCAATGCAATCTGTAGGAACTGTTGAAAATACTGTCCCTGGCCCCCACCCCATATTCTGTGCATTCTGGAAGATATCATCTATGATCACAATATCACCCTGACCCAGGTAAAAACTGTGAGTTTAAATAAACGCATCTCAGTTCTGATTGCCTGTTGTTATCACCCAGGCTTAAAAACAGCAATTCCAATGCCCACCCCTAAAGACTGACTTAATTGGCCTGAGGTTAGACTTGGAGATTGGCCTGTTTTCATGCTTCCCACCTGACATTAATGTGCAGCAAGAGTTGAGACCCACTGGTTTAAGAAAAATAAGAGTGTTGCTTTGACCCCATCACCAAAACCACCTATCATTTTGTTCTTAAGTAAAAAAAAAAAAAAAAAAAAAAAAAAAAGAAGGCATTTCAGTGGTGAGTATTAGTGAAAAGAATGTCTAGGCTGAAATTTCTTATGTTGAGGTCCCTGTCTCTATATGGAGAAGAATGAACATCAAAGTGGTATTTCAGAAAGTACAGGACAGTGAGGCGGTTGAGAATTGCTGCTCCAAGTCATTAAGATAATATGAGGATCTGGGCAGTTTGCACACTGCCCTCCATCCATATTCATTCAGAGCTTCAAAACTGGATATTACATACAAGCAATTTATAGACATCTGGGTGTAGAGAAACTGCTAAAAGGCTTTTTTCATTGTCTTTAAAAATAATCATTTTATAATTTAGCTTCATTTGAACAATTTTTAAGTAAGTGCAGTTATCAGAGTTTTTCCCAAGTCACCTAATTCATACGAAGTAAAGGTCACAGCAAGGCTTTTAAAAATAAGCACTATTCTTTCTGAGAAAGAATCTGCCATTAACAAAGATGTTTTTAAAGCTTCCATCATCTAATACCTTTAAGACTTCATTTCAATATTTATTATGAGTCAGAACTGGTATTCAATTAAATGTGTAAGTAGAAAATGCCTTATCTAAATTATAGCTTTGAGGGCGTATTTCTTATTTGTCTGCCTTGTGCATAAATATCCCACTTTTTTTACAATTTAGAAATAAAGAGACTCATAGGTATAGTTGGGAGGATTTGTGGAAAAAGAAATATCTGTTTCCTTAAAATGTACCAATACTATCTAATGGGGCAGGAGAAGCTTGACTAAGCCTCCTAGGAAAGGACATAATGTGATTTTTATTAATGCAGCCCTCCAAACTGTATGGGCTAATGGAAATCTGGTCATGGGTGTGTATATGTATAACCAAATCACTTTATTGTACAGCACAAATTATCACAACATTGTAAGTCAACTAACTTCAATGAACTTCAAAAAAAAAACAACTCACAAAAAATGGGTTTGTTTTTACTTGGGTTAACTGAATTATTAAAATACACACATACATTCAACTCCTCCAATTGTCAAATGATAGATACTAAATGTTTCCTGAGTATGTAATATAATTTTTAGCAATGTTAAATATAAATTGATGCAATCAGTTCTTTTATCAATTGAAGGCATTATAGTATTGATATGGATAGAACTTTTCTAGTCCTTGCCATATATAACTTAAACAGTGCTGGTCAGAAACCTTTGCAAGGTTTAATTGCTCTTCAGGGGAACAGTGTGGAGCAATTATATGAATGATACCAGATCTCAACGATTAAGTTATGTGAAAAGACGGGGGAAGTTGAGCAAATTCTCAGTGGAAAAGAAAAGACTTCATGTAGCCCAATTGAAGTTTTAAAAATTATAAGGTGGATTGATAAAATTGATCCAAGCAAAACTCTTTATGCTTTAGGACCAGAGAAATGAGTAGATATGATCTGAAAATTAGAAAGTTGGGAACAAGGAAAAAAAGAAGGCGGCAAAACTCTTTTACACAAAGGAGAATAAGCATATGGAATAAATTACTATAAAGGGCCCCTGAAGCAAGGAGCATCATTGAATACAGGAGGGAATGAAATGAATTTCTAAATGAAAAGGGAAGCTAGAGAAGAACAGGAAGAAAATAGGCTAATGGAAATAGGGAAACTTTAAAAAGCAGGTGTGATGAGTAGAGAAACCTTTCACTGGAGTCCCTTCACTTCTTCCTGATAGTGCTGTTAAATGGCTTTTGGCACAGCCTGTAATCTAAAATCTTGTCATAGCGTCCTGCTCCATGCTGTCACATTTCACCAAATGCTACATGGCATTTAACATTCGTCTATCTTCCAGGATGTCTAAATACAAGTCTATGTAATGTAATTCCACCCTGCAAATAGATAATTGGAGAACACTATCCACCTTTGTGACCAATGAAGTTCAACTTTTCTACGAATATTTCATATTCAAGGAATTCCGTCTTAGTCTGTTACTTTAAAAAAATAAAATGTTGCCCATCAGCACCAATCATCTAGTACATGTCTTAATGATATATGAGATGATTTTCAATAGGACAAACAGAAAACACAAAAGCATATTAACCATTTGTAAACAATTCATAATGGGACCGATTGTCTCTATTAGCATACTGTCTTCCATTATATTTGAAAAGAATCCCCTGCCTTCTTAGCTGGAAGCATGAATCTTTTTTTAGGAAAGTGCGCTGAGACTGAATACAGGATTTCAAGTGATGGATGATTTGAAATATTAATATGTAAGGTATTTCTAGCTAATTATTCAGCAGTTACTTCGGCGACTTAGACGGGGAATAGGTTACCTTGGGGAGACAGGATTCTGCTTTCAAGTGGTGCTAACTAAAGTTTTATTACTAAAAGTTATTTAGTACATGTTACTTCTTACTCTCCTCAAAAGTATAGGTCCATTGCTTCCTGGTCTAAAATATAAAATGTTTAATATAAAATAGTCATTGAGTGCTTAGAAAATAATCCACTTGATTAAAACAGACAAGAAAGGAGAGTGTTAATTTATGCTTAATTGTGAATTTTTAATATTCCTTTCATAGGTAGGATCTTTCCCAGACACTTGGACAGCACACCCTTTTGTCATTTTCTAAATACCAACCAAAAACATGATAGGAGGTAGAGCAGGATAATGGCTTCTTAATGACTAACCCAGACTGTTTGAACTGCTCAAACATGAAGGGACATTTCCAGGTGGAAAAGTTCATCAATAACACATTGAGATCATTATCAAAATTGGTCAGCCTAAATGTCTGACTTAAGATTCAAGTCAGACGTGGGACTTGTCCACTAGTCACAGCAAGTTCTGTGTAAATTAATGACAGATCATAATCTGCCAAAATGCCCAAAGAAGATGATAGTTTTAGGAAATGGAATCTAACATGCCATGAGAGTGAGCTATGGTGTAGGTCACAAATGCGGCTTGGCTCAGATCCATGCGGCTGTGACTGTGGTGTAGGCTGACAGCTGCAGCTCTGATTCTACCCCTAGCCTGGGAACTTCCATATGCTGCGGGTAAACGCTAAATAGGCAAAAAAAAAAAAAAAAAAAAAAAAAAAAGTAAAATGCCATGAGATTATCCAGAGAGGCAAATAGGTAGGACAGACACCACTAAATTCCCAGATCTGGGCATGGAATCTACAGACTGTAAAAGAGTGACAGGTTACTGGCACAGCAGGTAAATTAGGCCTGAACCTCTAGCTCTTCAGTCAGGCAGATGACAGAATCATGGAGCTGACCTCACCGCTCCCATGTTCTCTCTCACTTCACCCCAAACCAAGGCAATGAAGGGCACTGCTAAATAACTAGGGCATTCTTTCCCAAGAATACACAATCTTTCCTAAAACTATCCTCCCGGGAGATCCTCACTGTCTACTGGGTTTGGCAGTGGAGATGGAACCTCTTTAGCAATCCTTGCACAGATCCTTCCATGATGCACATTCAAAATGGGGCTTGAAAAAAAGATCTCTGGAAAATCAGAGCAACTTGGATCAAGAGAACAAGCCACGTTCCTAAGAAAACAGTGTTTCCTTTCTGATCTATTTCAAAATGAGCAATAACTCAGGATGTGGAGAGAAAAAGATTTTCAGGGTCAAAGGGAATCAGAAGTTAAAGACATAGTCCTTTGGTGGAGACAATCTCAAAATGGATTCTTGTTTTTTCATTGGAGGCTTTTTGGTTTCATTTTCTCAAAAGTTATATACAGATTGGTAAAAAACTAAGGACTTGAGTGGATATGTAGGTGCATGAGAAGATAACAGGACTGATTCATTTCCACTGACCATGCTTTGAGACATTTTATTTTGCAAGTTGATTGTGTGTTATTGAAATATAGAGACAACAATACCATAGAAAAACATTCATCCTGTGTTTAAATTTTGGGGGCACTGAATTTACTGTGTATAGTTAATGCAACACATACTAGTATTTTGTGGATGCTGAGATTAATTTTCAATATGCAGTCTCCCTTGGGATATTTATATTCTTCAAATCAGCATGGAACTGTCCATCAAAACCAACATTATAAATTTTTTTTTTTTTAACTTGGCACTGCACAATGTTTCAGGGCTTTCTTTAAAGAGCTCCAGACAGATTAGCAATCTTCCTGTAAAAATGACCTCTGTCGTTTTCCTGTGCTGGCTACTTATTTCATCGCAGCTGAATTCAGAGGAGGAAAGGGGTGTCCCCTCTCTTTCTCCCTCTGCCCTTTTAGTTAATTTTAGAACCACTTGTTTAAGGCATAGAACTTGTGGCTATTTTGAGAAAGTACTGATACTTACTTTAGACTGCAGCCTGAATTTTGCTTTAAAGTTTATTTCTAATTGGACCAGCAGAAAATAAATAGTTTCCAAAAGGGAAAATAACAATTTTTTTTTCCCGCGGCACAAATTGCTTCCCTAATTTTTGAACCTTGCTAAGCATTTTTAATAGATATGTGCCCTTAGCCTATCTTCTGCATGCTAACAATTTAATCTGAATACCAATATAGACACAAAATAAACGATTGTTTCCTGCCAGAGGTATCTGCAGAAGAAATCTTGGAGTAAAACATTGTCTTTGCAGCTCATTGTGTCTCTAATTAGAGTGGAAGGAGGCAGAAGCTTGCTGGCGTCAGTCTGTGTTTAGCATGCCCTGGAGCCTCAAACTCCTGTGGGTATCAAAGTGCACTAATTAAATGAGGGGTCCACAATACGGCACTAAACATCAGAGTGCGAGAAAGAGTCCAGTGTCCTCAGTGCCTTTGAGAGTCTGTGGCCCACGCTAATTACCCATTGTTGAATTGACTTCATTCTGTGAGGAATGAATGGTTCCACTCTCCCTCCTCCCTCCGCCCCCTCCCCCTTTCTATTTTACCATCTTTGCTTTGGCCGCCTAATTAATCTTATGGAAATCTCCCGAAGCCAGATTCCAGCAAGGTTGCCCCGATGTTTATAATTTGATTTGTGATGATAAAAGTGAAGGCACCCGGTGATGGAACAGTGTCATTTTCAACACTCTTGAGAATCGAAGAGGCTATCAATCTTTCCCACGTGCATGGCAAACTGATATCCTAGAAAATTAACTTCAATTAATAACAGAAATCCCCAGACACACGAGAAAGAGAAGCTGCTTTGAAAGAGAACCTTCAAAGATGTCTCTGGACTGTCTTTTATATGCCGACCTTTTTTATGAGATCCTCAACGAGGAGAGATATATATATGTGTGTGCGCGTGTGTCTTTTTTTTCAATACTAATTTTAGGGAAGTGTGGTATCATTCATAACTAGTGCTGAAAGAATTTAAAGTTTTCTAGGTTTAATATCAAAGCACTCCTGCCTTTAAGCTCCAGCATTTGGTGCCTTTTTTTCTTTTGATTTGATGAGCAATGCAATTTTAAAATCATTTGAAAACTTTTCTTCTCATCCATAAAAACTTTATGTGGGCAATCAATATCTCAAATGTAATAACAACGTATATATGCGTGTACAAACATACATCACAGATAAAACTCAACAGAAATTTATAACAACAAAGGGTTCAACAGAACCTGTCCAATATAGTAAGAGTGGACTTGAATAAGAAATAAAAAACCTCTTTTGCACAAGTTTTATAACAAATGCTATCTGATTTAACACAAATCTACTCTCTAATTATGTGCTTCAATTCTGGATTATACCTAACAACAAAAAAAAAGAAAGCACAATTTCTGTTTACCGATTAAAGATTTAAAACAGGAGTTCCCGCCGTGGCACAGCAGAAACGAATCCTACTAGGAACCACAAGGTTGCGGGTTTGATCCCTGGCCTTGCTCAGTGGGTTAAGGATCCCGAGTTGCCATGAGCTGTGGTGTAGGTCGCAGATTCGGCTCTGATCTGGCTTTGCTGCGGCTGTGGTATAGGCCAGCAAATGTAGCTCTGATTAGACCCCTAGCCTGGGAATCTCCATATGCTGGGGGTGCGGCCCTTAAAAAAAAAAAATTAAAAAACTTATAATATTTGATCACAACAACTGTAATGAATACACATCCAGAATAATCTCAGAGATAAATGCCTAATTTCATCTCCCCCTTTTCTCCTTTTGCTTCTTTTTTCAGCTTATATTTCCTACTTTATTTCTAAAAGTCATTAGGATACTAAGTCATGTATCTCAAAATGTTAAAAGAAACCTAATTCTCACCAATAAATAGGTGGGCACCTGTCAATATTTTATTTAAGTTAGTAATTAAGGAAATAGCAAGGATGGCAAAGCTGGTTTAAAAAAGTTGAGAGGAACTGGGTTTCTGTACAGCCCTGAAACAAGAGTGATGAAATCGGATTAGGAAATTACAAAATTGATTAGTCCTATGGCTCATTGAATATATAACTTTTAGAGTTAAATTTTCCTCTGGACAGAAAAGAATGTTACCACCCCTTAGTTGTTTTTAAAGTTAACTTCTAACTTTTCGGAATGGTAAAATGCCTGGGCTCTAGTCAAGTGTGAATTCTGATTAAAACAAAATTACATTCCCAGAGAAAATCCAGTGACCCTCAGATTCAAGAACATTGTTACATAATTCTCTAGTATGAATTAAGGAAACAACAGTTTTTGGATAACTCTCTTTGACAAGGCTAATATAGTCACCAGCTTTACGATTAAAACAGATGACCAAAGATGATGCTGCTTTTACAAGTAAAAAGCAGAACATGAAGATTCTAAATTGAGCAAAACAAACAAAAAACACTTAGGGCCTTGCTTTAGTAACCAGTTTGTGTAAATTTGTAGAATTTTAAATTTTTGTTGGCATTATTAACAAATAATTGAGTTCATTTTGTACCACTTCTTGTTCTCTAAACTCATTAACAGACATTGGGACTCTGAAATTAACAGACATGGGACTCTCATGGAACCTATGCGTTGTGTTCTTATATCAAATTACCTCAATCATTTATGTATGCTGCATTTTGATTGGCTGAAATTTTATTTCTATTCCTGATAGGCAGGACCATGTGTTTTAAAATGTGGAATTGCAGTTCAATTAAAATCTCACATTTTAAAGCAGACAAATGATATATCATGCAAATTTTCACTTCCATATTAAAGTTAATATTCTGAGATCTGCAGCAAGTAATTAAAAATTACTTTTGCAGGAGTTACCATTGTGACTCAATGGTTAACGAACCCAACTAGGATCCATGAGGATATAGCTTCACTTCCTGACCCTGCTCAGTGGGTTAAGGATCTGGTGTTGCCGTGAGCTGTGGTGTAGGTCACAGACACAGCTCAGATCTGGTGTTGCTGTGGTTGTGGCATAGGCTGGCGGCTACAACCCCTAGCCTGATTCAACCCCTAGCCTGGGAACTTCCATATGCCACCTGGAAAAAAAAAAAAAAAAAGACAAAAATAAATAAATAAAAATTACTTTTGCAAAAGTAGTAACATCAACGTTAATGTTTTTAATTCTGTATGTTAATTATATGTCCCTTAAGTCAAAGGTATCAGAATTGACCATTTTTATGTCTTTCCATTAAAAAAGATCTTATCTTCCAGAAGGCTGGAAATTCATTGACAAAGAAAAACATTTTCTACCATAATTTACCTATATTTGTGTCTTAAGCATGTATAACATTAGCAATATTGAGTTTTAGAAATGACCTATGATAAACCTTTTATTTCTTAAAAAATACAAGACTTTTTTAGAGATATGATTTCATTCTAACACAGAGAAAAACATTATTCTCAGCACATTTTTATTGTACCTAATTGAATTATAAAGTACTGCTTAATCTCATGCTATATGGTGTGCTAATAATTACAAATAGGATTTTTCCCTATGAAATAAACATTTTCTTATTATGATTGGCTTTAATAAAGTGGAAAGAACCAAGACTGAGAATAAACCAGAAGTATCATGCAGATTCACGAATACTATTAACTTGATTATGCAAAAATCTGTCCATGGACACACTTACATAGAAAGAGACAAGGAAATATAAGTGTTTATATATGTATTGTTATGATTAATACAAACTTCATCTGAGCAATTGTATTGTGAAATTCTAAAGGTAATATTTAAATTATCAAGGTATTATACAAAACGTCAAGAATGAGGGAAGCCAAAATCACAATAAATGTCAAAAGGATATTTACTCTGGGTGCTGTTAGGTCATGCAACATGACTATCATATGCTAAACAAAAAATTGTGTCTATATACAGGGTTATGTTTTAAAATAGCTTCACAAAGCTATTTAAGTCAGCTAGGGTTCATTTTTTTTTTTTTTTTTTAATGGTAGACGTTTTGGGCTGCCCTAATCCTCCTTCAAACCCAGTTAAAGATAGGCTATATGTTTTTGCCAAATATATATTTTTAAAAAACATTAATTCGGTTTTCACAGAACTATGTAAAAATCCTAGCATCCCAGCTAGGGTTGTATTATTTCACTGAATCTCCCCATATGAGTACTAAAGGATCATTTCCAGATCCAGTGGGTTTCCCATTTGGCCAGCACTGGACTACCACCACATAGCATGATTAGCTCTCATCTTAGAAATTGTTTAACACATTTCATGTTAAATAAAAAGGAACTGGATGATGTAATAAATGTTTTATATTCAATAAGATAATCATCATATTTCATACATTCATTCTTAGAGAGTGCCTGTTTCCATCCTTCAGAAATGACCTGCAAGTAGCCTAGCAATAATGTTAACTCTATATGGGCTTTATTCTTTGCTCAGTTAATCACACATTCAATTTACCTATCTTCCTGCCTATGTGCATTATAATGCAAATCAATTCAAGTAGAGATGTGAGAGCTTAGGAAGCCTGGCCTGGCGAGCAAGCTTCCTTTATTTCTTGCCTTAGAGCTAGCCAAGCTCCAGAGATGAAGATGAGCTTAATTAGAATTATAGAAGGATTTAAAAGTCAGTTAAAAATATAGAAAACTATTCAAACTGAATATTCAATTCGCAACAAAGTAGAAGAAAGCCTTCACTCTCGATGTCCAAACAACTCCATCTCAGACCTCAAAGGGTCAGAGGACAGTCTTGAAGAGAAAGCAGTTATTGGCATTCACTGCAGCTCTTCTCCAGGAAGAAAAGTATAAAATAAGTTTCATATTGTTTGCCATAAGGCATTCAGGCCAGTAAATGGGGGTGCATTTTCACCTATCTCATAGTCCAGGTTTTATTCCCTTCAGCCCAGGTGTAATCCATGGCTGTATATACAACCCTTCACATTCTAAAGGACAGGAGGCCAGAAGGCCAGGAGATATAAGTACAAGTGCTACAAAGTCAAAGTCTTAGTACTAGCTAAAGAAAACAACTTCTAAGCTCACAATGTTGAAATTTACTCAAACCCTGCACTCCAAGAAAATAGTGAAGGTTAAGAAATCCCCTCACTCTTGTGTTCTGAGAAGACCCTTCCCATGTAACTTAGAAAAGACTCCCTGATGTGCCCTTGCCCCCACCTCATTTACCACTCTAACAAAGCCAGCCAGACACATACCCCACATGCCAGATTTTTGGTCTCATAAATGATTAGCTGAAGTGCTTGTTCCCATTGATCTATCAGGACAAATTGCTGGTTGACTAACATTTGGTTAAGCTTTACTCCTCTCAGGGCCCTGAAGTTTGGCCCACCCACATCCCTGTTCAGGGTACAATTCATGAGAACAGGCTGGCCTCATGGAGAAACATTCTCTAGACAACTCTCAGACTGGGCCACTCTTCTCCACACTCAGTTCTTTCCAGCCCTGTTTATCCCACTTGATAGAAAATTGTTTTTGTTTTTGCCAAATTCTTAGATGCTTGCAGATCCTATGGTCACAGTGGGCCCCCATAATGCAATAGACCCTTCTTTTCCTCTTGCAATAATTATTTTTAATAAAGTCTTTCTTTACTAAGACTGGATTTGATTATTTGACAATCCTTACCAATGTCCAGGGATTTTGAAAAACTTTATGTCTGCTCTTACCAGCTATTGAATCTTCCAAGACGTCTGGCAGAAAACCCCTAAAAAATCCTCTAGACCCATGTTTCCACAAAATGCAGAAAAAAATTATATATTTCTGGGGGGTAAGTTTCATATAGTCAACACTTCTGGAGAATCATTTTTATCAATGACTTGGCAGAAGGAATTTTTTGTGTGTTTTTAAAAATCACATTTTCACATATTCACAAAAGTAAAATTTACAGGAACCTAATCAGGTAGGCCTGTCTTCAGAATTTTAGTAAAATAGTTAAAACATTCTAAAATATCCTGTATGAATGAAATGATCTATCAGAGTAGAAATGAAATGATCTATCATGGTGGAGCATCAAAACAGAAGCAAATTCCACCACACCAAAGATCCTTCTCATCAAAGAATCTAAAAGCTGGACCAGTCAGAGCAGCTGGTTTGATAACTGAGTTTATAACTTAATAAACCAGTGTTTTTATACATTTGTCATGTTTACACCCACATGCAAAAGCATTGTCTTTCCTAAATTATCTTAACTACAGCCACCACTGGTCTGAAAGCATAGGATTAGAGTATCCAAGGCACTATATAATTTTAATAGTACCAATAATTCTGTTTATATAAATGTACTTATATCAGTCTTTACTCACCCTATAAAAGGTATGATATGTCTAAATTAAATTTCCAGCAGTGAATATATATGAGTTCATTAAAAACAACATATGCTCAATTTATTAAGATATGAAAAAAGAGTAAGAGAAAGTCAAAACAACTGGAAGCCTAGGGTTCTATCAGATCAGATGCTCTCTCTTAGGCTCCCAACAACGATCCTGGCAATAAAGATGAGGCTAAATTGCCCCGATGACAATTAATTTATCAATAGCTAAGAACTGCTTCAGTTTAAAAAGGTGTGGGATACACTTAGACACCTACTTTAAATATGTATTTCATTATTTTGAGGCTATCAGGATGAAACTTTGGGGTTTTTTTCACATGAAACCACCCAGAACAATAACAGCCCTAAAGCACCCTACTTTTAAAGGATTTTCAAGTTTGGGAGAAAAATCTCTAGAATGTTTTAAAATAACAAAGAAAACCACTTGATGGGAGAAATGGAATTACAGCACAGCCAAAAATGCCAATACAACATTGCTTGGCAATCTATAGGGAGAGGGTTTTAAGATTATAGGCTGAGAGCACTGGAAGGGACCTGCTGCAACTGAGGAAGGGGATAGAGGGCCTGTGGGAAAGGTACCCCTAAGACACAGACTCTCAGCACAATCCAAATGCTTATATTAGAGGATTAGAAAAAACACCCCTGCCCACCCCACATCTTGCCTCCAAGCTAATAAGACTTCAATAACAATAACAGTTGAGTATAGCTAGGAGAACTCTTAGAGGCAGACGTTGTCTGAAGATCAGCACAAAAGGAAGCACCAAAGCCAAGCAGGGAGACAAAAATGAGGCGACAAAGTGACAGAAGGAATCTGAAGCCTCTGCTGCCTTTAGTTATACATCAAATACAGCCCAACTATTGGCTGGATTAACATATCTTCACACTGAACAACTATTTCCCTCAGTTTCGAATGCCCTATCCAATGAGTTTTGCTTTCTTCAAAAAAAAATTACACAGTATGCCAAAAGGCAAGAAAAAACACAGGCTGAAGAAACAAAACAATCAGAACCTATTTGAATATGCTACAGATGTTAGGCTGACTAGTCATGTGGGTAATACGTTAGAAGCTCTAAAGAAATGTTAAAAGAAAAACTGAGGCATTAAAAATTATAAGTTTATTTGAGCAAAAAACTCCATAAGATAAAAATTATAATATTTATAGCAAGAGCAAAACACACATCATTCTTCATTGAAGATTACTAGTGTATTAGAAACCCCTTTCTTTCCACCATCTGACATGGGCAACATAATCCAGCAATAAAAATACACTTAACAAACTGTCCACCAACAGCAACTTGAAATAATTCTATGTACCCCTTTGGAGGACCTTTTCCCAGTGATGCCAGTTATTATGCTAAATGTCTATACACTGATGTGAATTCAGGTTCTCCATATGTTTGATACCAACACAGAGAAAAGAAATTACGTGGATTTTATATCTGGTATGTAGTGTCAATTAATCTATCCATTGTCCAAAATAAGAGCTTCCACTCTTCAAAATCTGTTGAAACCTGAATTTTTTTAACCACAGCAAAAATGGTTTGAAATCACATTCAAGCAGGAGTTCCCTGGTGGCCTAGTAGTTTAAGGACCCAGCATTGTCACTGTGGTGGCTCCAATCACTGCTGTGGCACAGGTTCAATTCCTGGCCCAGGAACTTCAGCATGTGGTGGGCATGGCCCCCCAAATTCATATTCAGACATTATCAAGGATGAAATCAATGAAAATTAAAACAGTGAAACTTCATTCAAATACAAGTATAAATGACTGATAGCTGAGCAATCACTCAATATATATTTAGTAAGAATTAGTAAGTTGTAGATACTATGCAAGAAGATGAACAAAAACATAGACAGTCAAACGTTTACCATGTATGGAAGATACTTCCTTGTGCTTCACTTACTATCCCTGAGATTCAATTTCCTTATCTACTGAGTCAAATTAGGAAAAGGATGCTATGCTTCTTCCAGGTCCAAGGTTCTTTGTGTAACTACTTGGCCTTGGCCTGGGCTTATGTGCCATATGAGTCTGTCCAAAATTAAATGAAGTCATCAGTGTTTGTATTAGTACCCTTTCACCTGCCCATTCTTTTCTCCTGCTTTTGATCACCCAGCCCCTTCTTCTCTCAGATGTCCAGGGCCAATATGTTGTCTAGGATTTTCTGTGTTTCTCTAGTCCTGTGCAAGTGCCGGGACCATTCCAATTTCTGTACATTTTTTTACACCCACCTGCTTATTAAAATTTAAAATCCAGATATCTCTATATGCTGAATATTTTGTCTTGAATTTGCCAAAGTGATGAAAAATTATGAGGAAAATTAGTCCAGCTGTAAGTTTTAATACTTGATATGGAATTTATATTTTATACTTCCCAGAAGAATTTTAATTTTAACAGTGGGTTCTTGGAAATTCACTTTCTAAATCCAAAGGAATATGAGTCATTTTGTTCATCATTACCATCTATTTGAATTTAGGAGAAATTTTGCAAAATTTCTTATGTAACAAGGTAAAGAATAGATATGCTTGGACTTCGCGATATAGGAAGCTGACTTTACGCTCAGGAATCAGTCACTGTGAGATGATGATTCCCCCTACTAAGTAAATTTTGCTAGGAGCTGGTTCATATTTTTTTTAAGAGATGGAGTGAATTCTCTTTAATTATAGGCAACAATAAATACCGGCAATGAACCAAAGCATAAAAATCATGGCATTTAAAAAAATAACAACCCTAACATTCATTATCAGTATGCCTTAAATCTTATTTTTTTTCTCTTTTCTCTCTCGTTTCTCTCCTAAGTAAAATTTAGAAAGGAATATTTGACCTGTTATATGAATCAAATATGATAATATGATATATGAGACAAAATTCCATGGCAGTGGGATAGGCGAAGAAATTTGGAGACAAAAACATAGACTATAGTAAGAAAAAAATGATGCAGAGAAAATTTTTTTTGTAGTTTTCTGAATTTCATTTCCCTAAAGAATAGGGACATCCTCCTTCTCATTCTAACTTCTCATTATGGTAGTTCTTAATAAAAGGTGCCCCTCAGCACCGCTTGGGAATTTTCCCAAAATGTGCTCCCTGGTGAAGAACAGCCCTGGGGCACTTCAAGAATATTAACTCAAGAGGTGCTGCAGTGCATCCGTCTTCAACTGTCCCTGGTCCATGCTGTTTGCATGTACCCTGAGACTAGAGCAGCATTGGCAGCAATGTGGAATTTTAGTGAGAGAAAGTCCTAGCAAACTTAAAATCTGCTTCCCATGGATTACATATGACTCAAGTCACAATATATGTCAAAGACCTGAATGACTAATGGACAATAAGTTATACATAGGGATTGGTGATTCATTAAAAAGAGTATCATAAATTTTAACAATGTATTTTTTGAAATCTGATTTCACTCCCTACATCCAAACTAAATCTTTCATTGAAATATTGTTCCTACTATAAAGAATTTTGCTCTCACGAATCATATCATGTGGGGTATTAACTTCTTGTGGGGACAATTTACTAAACCACTCAATTGCAAAAACTGTCACTTCACTATCCAATAATTATGGATTTTCCTATTCAGCATATAGCTGATAGTTTACTTTCAGAATGTGAATCGTTCACCTTTTGTCTCTAGTAGCTATAGCTGTTGAATTTTCCATTATAATCTAAACCTAAAGGACCAATTTTTAAAAAATTCTTAATATCCCAAGGTACCTTGCTTCTTTAGACATGAATATTAAATAGGGTGAAAGCTTAAAACCCTTGGTGGCAAGTCCCGTCAAGAGAGGCCACATGAGGACACTCAAAATACAACTAGCCAACTCACATTCTATTGTGGGATTAATTAGCTGTGAGCTACAGAGTCAGCATTGTAGGAAAGGTACTTTTCCATAGAGCTTTTGTCACATGCTTCCGCCAGGTCCATTTATTTTTCTTCTCAGTCTCAAGCCATAGTCTGAGGAAAAAGCAGCTGGACGTGGTGGAAGGAGCAGGAGACAGAGGAGGAGGGTTCTGGATGATCCCACTCTCTTTATATTTCACTTTGCCCAGACAGCAACTGACTAGCTACTTCCTCTAAGAAAGTCTTTCTCTTTTTCCAGATTGACACCATTAGAGGAAGCTATTCTTAACCCCCAGATCAAGTAAGCTAGCTAAAAATGAAAGTGAAATCTTTTAAGTTAAAAAAATTTTATATCATTGTCAGTTTGGTAAGAAGAAAAAAAGGAAGAAAGAAAGAAAAAACACCCTCTATCTAGCAAAGAGAAAAAAACTCTCTCCTTTTCAGACTCTTATGATGTTTTATCAGTGTGTTGCTCAGAATTGAAGAAAGGGCTCATTTCTTGACTATCACCATGATTTTCACTGAGATTTATGTTCAATGACACCTGAAGATTACACATAAAACCTGACAGTAGCGTAGGCTAGATGCTGCTGCCTGCACTATAAAAAAGGATGATTGCAGATGCATCAGAAGGCTAATTAGAAAGTCTTACTCCTCTACTCATCTAGCTATTCTTGGTTGCAGTGACTTTCTTGGCTCAGGGGTGTGGGGAGTGTGGGGGTGGTGGGTAGCACTTCCTTTTTTGTTCTACACCTTGCTATAGTTTATAAAATGTTGAAAATTTTTTAATGCATTTTTCCCAAATAAAATAATGTAATAAAAATGAGATTATTGAAGAATTACGTGTTTTCCTGAGCCACAAATTAGCATTATTATTTTTTAATTGGCACATTTCTATTTCTATCAGACTATGCCAATTAGGACGATTGCAAGGTTTCAAATCTTTCAGCAAAAGTGTTTAATAGTTAAAACTTTTTCTCCTTTGGTTAAGAGATTTGTGGGGTTTGGATTCCACAAATCTCTACATGTTCTGATTTTGTTTATTATGGAGTATACTATTTCCCAGGAGTCTTTAACTATTATCTAACTCCTAAATGACTGCATTCATTGCAGATGTTGTGGGGTTGTGTCATGATCTACTCAAAATGGCATTCATCTCTAAAATTTATATAGTTTCAAAAAAGTACTGTGATAAGAATTCAACTGTAGGAGTTCCCATCGTGGCTTAGTGGTTAACGAATCCGACTAGGAACCATGGGGTTGCGGGTTTAATCCCTGGCCTTGCTCAATAGCTTAAGAATCTGGTGTTGCCGTGAGCTGTGGTGTAGGCCACAGATGTGGTTCGGATCCCACGTGGCTGTGGCTGTGGCTGTGGCTGTGGCCAGTGGCTACAGCTTCGATTATACCCCTAGCCTGGGAACCTCCATATGCCACGGGTGTGGCCCTAGAAGAGACAAAAAGACAAAAAAAAAAAAGAATTCAACCTTTGATTCCACTGATAAAGAATCAAGCCAAACTATATTGTCATTTAATTGAATATACCATAATAGCTAAATTATGGTAATCATGTAGCATAAAATTATTGATTAAAATATCATTACAATGATTGTGAGAACCACCTTTTTGCTTTTTGAAATACTTTTTACTGAAATTAACTATTGGCATTGAAAGATACGGTTCTTCTGTGAATATATCTTATCTACATTAAACTTCTTTTCTCTGTTGTTAATGAGTCACAACTGCCTTCAAAATTTTCTTGCCCTCTAGTGTTTTAAAGGCAACCAAGACACTGATTTAAATCCCTCACTTTTGTGAAAGGAATATTCAGAAATAATATCAGGGAGTTCCTGTCTTGGCGCAGTGGTTAACGAATCCGACTAGGAACCATGAGGTTGCGGGTTCCGTCCCTGCCCTTGCTTAATGGGTTAACGATTGGGCGTTGCGGTGAGCTGTGGTGTAGGTTGCAGACGCGGCTCGGATCCTGCGTTGCTGTGGCTCTGGCATAGGCCGGTGGCTACAGCTCCAATTAGACCCCTAGCCTGGGAACCTCCATATGCTGTGGGAGCGGCCCAAGAAATAGCAAAAAGACAAAAAAAAAAAAAAGCAAAGAAATAATATCAAATAGGTAAGAAAAGAAGTTGGTTTGTACAGATTTGAGAAGGTCCGATTTGCCAAATAAAAACCACGAGATGTATTTATAGGAAACAAAAAAGCAAGGTTAGCAAGTTTACACTAGTTCATTTATAGTACAAAAAGAGCCATATTTTCTCTCAACATCATGTGTATAAAAATAATAGCATATCCTTTGATTACAGCATTGTAAGTCAGTGATGGTGTTTTTATTACAGTAGCAGTAACTTGCAAGAAATGATTAAAGTTCCATTTAATTTGGGGACTAGAACTAGATAGGGAAATCCTTTTATTTTTTGTTACCTAAAGGTTCAAAGTGGTTTTTTTTTTTTCTGACCATTAGGCATAATGTGTGTTTTTCTGCCTACTGCTGCAGGACCAAAGATCAGCTTTCTTTGCAAGGTCTTTACTAAAGGCAGATCTCTGTCTCTAAGGCATGAATTTGACCATACACATTGAAAAAAATTAATGTTATTAATTTGGTATTTTATTTGATCAGTTTTATTTATGGGAGTTGAGAGGTATTATTTAATAGATACAAATCTCTTTAATATCTAGTTTTAAAAACAGAACCACAGGATTCTAAGGCTTATGAGTAAAGCCTCTCTATGTGGAAGATTTGTAAAAACACTAGGATTATAATTTACTGTTGTGTATCAGAAATTATTTTGTCTTTATAAGCTTATCAACTGAGATCAGGAATCATGAATTATCAAAATTACATTTACCAGGTTCTGCTTATAAAATCTATTATCATAATCTAAAACCTAGGCCCATTCTTTCTTAGAGATCTTCATGTTTGGAAAAGTTCCTCACCTATCTGTCTATCTGTCAAAATGTAACATTCTTGACCATCTATGAATAAGGGATTATATGCAGCCAAGCCAGTTTCCTGGGAGAATATTATAGACAATTTTTACCCATGAAACATAGTTCTCACTTCTATAGAGAGATAGTCATATCTTATTAAACAACATCTTTGTTGTGGTAAGGTTGTATATTTTAACTTTTTGGAGGTGAGAATTGGGGAGAGGATCGGGTCTCGCTGAACCTATGTGAATAACTACATAGTCAGGGAAAGTGTAGGAACTCAGTAAAGACAGTGGGTATAAGATTTAAATGTTGTTTTAAGTAGTCATGTAGACAGGACCCATAATTATATATCATTCTCGTTGTTACTGTTTGAGGTAATACACACACAAAGTGTTTAAAACACTCTAATGTTAAGTATAGAGTTAACACAGAATTAATTATAATTATTTTATTAATTTTAGTAATTTATTAATAATGACAATACAGAATTTTTATGTAAATATCACGTAACTACCACTCAAATCAAGAAGTAGACCCTTTCTAGAACCTTCAAAATTTGTCTGATCTTTTCGTGATTGATCTCCTCACCCAATAATCTGACTTGTGTTACCATGTTTTTCATATACTTGACAGTCATATAAATGGACACATGGCTTATAGGCATAAAGTTCTTCATGATTTCTCTTGATTATCCTTTTCCTATAACTCTTCAATGTTTCTCTTTACAGCTTTGTCAATTAAAAAAATCATTCAAAGAACCAATTTTCAGTTTTAACAAGTTATTCTTTTTCTGTTTTCTGCTTAATTGATTTCTTTCTTTATCATTTCCTTCCTCTTTCTTTTTATTTGTTCAATTTGCTCTACTTTTCCAGGCTTTTTGAGCTGGGATGTTACATAACTGATTATAAAATCTATTCCTTTTTTTTTGTTTTTTTTGTCTTTCTACCTTTTCTAGGGCCACACCCATGGCATATGGAGGTTCCCAGGCTAGGTGTCTAATCGGAGCTGCTGCTGCGGAGCTACACCAGAGCCACAGCAATGTCAGATCCGAGCCACATCTGCGACCTACACCACAGCTCACGGCAATGCTGAATCCTTAATCTACTGAGCAAGGCCTGGGATCAAACCAGCAACCTCATGGTTCCTAGTCGGATTCGTCAAACACTTCGCCACGACAGGAACTCCTCTTTATTCTTTTTAATATATAAATTTATAGTTAAAGTGTTCTCTTAGCATGGTTTTAGCTGCATATCACAAATTTTAGTACGTTGTGTTATTTTCATTTGTTTTCCTTTTTTTTCTTTTTTTTATTACTCAAATGAATTTATCACATCTGTAGTTGTATAATGATCATAACAATCTGATTTCACAGAATTTCCATCCCACAGCCCAAGCACATCCCCCCACCCCCCAAACTGTCTCCTCTGAAGACCATAAGTTTTTCAATGTCTGTGAGTCAGCATCTGTTCTGCAAAGAAGCTCAGTTTGTCCTTTTTTCAGATTCCACATGTCACTGAAAGCACTGGATGTTGGTGTCTCATTGTATGGCTGACTTCACTTAGCATGATAGTTTCTAGGTCCATCCATGTTGCTAAAAATGCTGGTATTTCATCCTTTTTGATGGCTGAGTAATATTCCATTGTGTATATGTACCACATCTCCTGGATCCACTCCTCTGTCGATGGACATTTTAGGTTGTTTCCATGTCTTGGCTATTGCAAATAGTGCTGCAAAGAACATTGGAGTACATGTGTCTTTGTGAGTCATGGTTTTCTCTGGATAGATGCCCAGGAGTGGGATTGCTGGATCAAATGGTAGTTCTATGTTTAGTTTTCTGAGGAATCTCCATACTGCTTTCCACAGTGGTTGCACCAATTTACAATCCCACCAACAGTGTACTAGGGTTCCTTTTTCTCCACACCCTCTCCAGCACTTATTGTTTGTAGACTTTTGGATGATGGCCATTCTGGCTGGTGTAAGGTGGTACCTCATTGTGGTTTTGATTTGCATTTCTCTAATAATGAGTGACACTGAACATCTTTTCATGTGTTTCTCGGCCATCTGTATGTCTTCTTTGGAGAATTGTCTGTTTAGATCTTCTGCCCATTTTTGGATGGGGTTGTTTGTTTTTTTGGTATGGAGCTGCAGAAATTGTTTATAAATTTTGGAGATTAATCCCTTGTCAGTTGATTCATTTGCAAAGATTTTCTCCCATTCTGTGGGTTGTCTTTTTGTTTTGTTTAGGGTTTCCTTTGCTGTGCAGAAACTTTGAAGTTTGAGTAGGTCCCATTTGTTTATTTTTCTTTTTATTGTCAATATTCTGATAGGTGGATCTGAGAAGATGTTGCTGTTGTTTATGTCAGAGAGTGTTTGGCCTATGTTTTCCTCTAGGAGTTTGATAGTGTCTGGTCTTATATCTAGGTCTTTAATCCATTTGGAGTTTTATACCATGCTCGTGGATTGGAAGAGTTAATATTATCAAAATGACTATACTACCCAAGGCAATCTACAGATTCAATGCAATTCCTATCAAATTACCAAGGACATTTTTCACAGAACTTGAACAAAATATTTTAGTTTGTTTGGAAGCACAAAAGACCCAGAATAGCCAAAGACATCCTGAAAAAGAAAAATGGAGCTGGAGGAATCAGGCTCCCGGACTTCAGACTATACTACAAAGCAACAGTCGTCAAAACTGCATGGGACTGGCACAAAGACAGACATATAGATCAGTGGAACAGGATAGAAAGCCCAGAATTAAACCCATGCACTTACAGCCAACTAATCTATGACAAAGGAAGCAAGACTATACAATGGAGAAAGGACAGCTTGTTCAGTAAGTGGTGCTGGGAAATCTGGACAGCCACATGTCAAAGAATGAAATGAGAACACTCCCTAACACCATACACAAAAATAAACTCCAAATGGATTAAAGACCTAGGTGTTATTTTCATTTATAGAAAATTATATTCTAGCTCCCTAAGTGATTTTTTAAATCGGTATTTGATATGTGTCACTTAATCTCCAAATATCTGGGGATTTTCAGATATCTTACTGTTACTGATTTCTAACTTAGTTCCATTGTGGTCAGAAAACATGTAGCTGAGAAATGCGTAGGTGACAGTTCTCTGTAGGTGATGATGCCCTGAAACAATTAGCCTGCCAGATATTTCTCCAGCAAAGATTGCTTTATTTGGGATCAGCAGAAAATTGCAATCTGGCGTCTGCAACCACTGCAAGCCACATGCAAGTTCCCACGTGGCAAGGGAAGGAGAATGCTATTACAGAAGGGAAAGGGAAGTTGAGAGGGTTATAGTAAACAAAGAGCCCATGGCTTTTCATTGGCTGAGTCCTTACCAGGAAAGAGGAGGAGTCTTTCTTCTTCCAGTTGGGCTCTGCTACTGTTTCAGGGTGTGAGAGCTCCCCTTTCTAATCTCCCAATTCTATTTCAGGTTTCTGTTTATTACCTTTTACAGTGTGAGAAATGATGAGAAAAGGAATAATTGAAATGAACCACACTGGTTTCAACAGGGTGACAAGAGTGACAGAGGCTAAGTAGTGACCCTGGTTCTGCCTTCCTTTTTTTCTGATTTCAGTTCTTTGAGATTTATTGAGACTTGTCTCATGGCCAGCACATGGTATATATTGGTGATGACTCTGCAGATACTTGAAAAATAGTTTTTTGAAGTTTATGTGTATAGGGTTCTTTTAAAGTCATTTCATCCAGTTTTAATATATTTTTTCAAATCTTTTATATGCTTAAAAATATTTTTTCTGTACATCCTATAAATTGCCAAGAATAGTGTTAAGCTCTTCAACTATGATTTCGGATTTATCTATTTCTCCTTTTATATTTTAAAATTATTTCTTGCTTTTGGTTTACTCTTTTCCCCATTGTTTTGTTTCTCTTTTCCTCTTTCTTTAGTATTAGTTGAGTATGTTTCAGTATGTTCATGTATTTCCTATTTTAGATTTTTAACAGTAAGTTTTTGTTTTAAATTTTAGCCTTTAGGGATAATAATGTACTTAATTTATTACAGTCTAACGAATTAATTTTATGCTAAATCGCATATAAGAAACTTACAACACCCCCCGCCATTTTTTCTACTGTTGTCATGTATTTACGTCACTATATCCTATAAACCCACTATATGTTGCTAGTATTTTACTTTATAAAGTTAATATCTGTTTAAAGAAACTAAGAAAAAATATTTTATATATACTCACACATTTTGGTACACTTATTCCTTTCTGAAGATCAAAGTTTCTGCCTGGTGGTATTTTCCTTGAGCCTGTAGAACGTCCATGGTGTCATCAAGGTAACAGAACAATGTAATACCTTATGGTGAGGTAAGAAAGTCATGGAGTCTGTGTACTATCTTATGGAAGAGCTGAAGAGCTAGCCCAAATCTACAGTAAGAAAGGAGAAAATGTATTTCAGTCTCCATCACATAAATGCAAACTGTTTCTTATGGTCCGTGCTCATCAATAGAAAGAAAAAGGCATTATCTTTTTCTTTCTATTGATGAGTAGATGCACACCAGTGGCAAAGGGCAGTAATGATTTTTCTCACTCCAGAACCCATATCTGAAATGGCAGCTGCATTTGGAATTACTATCTAATTAAGCTTACAATTATCTACCGTCATTCTCCATGACTTATCCAGGTGAATTAAATAAGACGGTAGGGATTACCACCCCTGTTTTTTCCAAGTCTTTGAGGGCAATACTAATATTTCTGAGTTATCCAAGAATAGCATTGTTTTTGGTTTACTATTCCAGCACCATGATAGTAGCTTCTGCTTCCTATGAGGATGGTTCTGACTCCATGGGTCAGAGCCAGAATGGAACTTCTGCTAATTTCTAACTGTACCTTTTTCAATATTATACTCAGGGTTGCAAATTAACCATGGAATGTTTCGGACCCACTAAGACAACTACAAGATAAACACAAGGCAAAATTCCATTTTTCCTCTGACCCCTTAAAACCTTACTCTGAATAGTAATGTTTTCTGTCTCCAAGGACTAGTGCTGGTTAAGAATTAATGTCCCATAATCCTAAAAGGTATGAGTATTTTCCCTTCCCCAGTGCTCAGTCACTTCAACAAATAGTTTCATGCGAAAGAATATTATATATCATACCATATATCATATCACACTATATCATCATATCACTGTGGGATTTTTTCCCCAGTGATAACTACTTTCCTTGTAATTCACTTCTGGGGATAGCATGGGGGACTATAACTCTCTTTCATGAAACTTAAGCTATATTCACTGAAGAGAGCAAGCAGTGCTTTCAAGTTTTTTTTTTTTTTTTTTTTGGCTACACCCACAACATGTGCAAGTTTCAGGACCAGGGATCAAACCCATGCCACAGCAGTGATCTGAGCCACAACAATGAAAACACCATATCCTTAACCCACTGGCCCACTAGGGAATTCCAGCCTTAGTGTACTTTTCATCTATTTCATCTTAGAGATCCCATGATCCATTAGCCAATAGCAAAGATCCTTATGGATTAAAAAATTTTAACTCTTATTACCACACTGTGTCTATTATAGTAACTCAGCCTTCATTGTCTCTGACAGTAAAACCCTGCCATGAAGATTTTATAACTCCCATTGAAATGAAGGAGGTGAGGATAGTTACAAGACGAGTGAGTGGATGGCTATGAGACACACTTATCTCGCTACGTACTGTTTCCTCCTTGTTCATAACATCAAGAAGTGTTCACTTCATTCAGTGTAGAACACAGTTGAATTCTGCCTTTAGTTAACCATCTAAGAAAATGCTAAATTCTGGGGGAAAAAAAACTGTAACTGCAATGTATACATCTAAGGATGACCTGACCCCCTTGCTGTACAGTGGGAAAATAATAATAAAAAAAAAAAAAAGAAAATGCTAAATTCTCAAGCTAGCACATTGAATCCGGCATCTTTGGTAAATGCCCATATTAATAAATAAATCCACATACATATTCCCCAGGTTTTTTTATTCTTTTAATTTCAGATTTGAATTCTTTTGACATGCAAGTTTTCTCTTCTTGGTTTTACTTGGTAATTGGCCTCCTTGGGTATGCTGAGATCCGACTCTGGCTGGAAGACTGGTGGTTGTGAGGCATGGTAGTGGTAGAGCATAAGGGTAACTAGCAACAATCCCAGGTGAAGTTGTTCTAGGCTCTCCAAACAAGGTAAACCAGCCTCTACAGACTGGAAGATGGAGCCGCTTTTGCTCAGTGCAGTTTGGAGTTGGGGTACTCGGAGTCATCTGAATCATTCCAAGTGTCACTATTTAATTCTCAGAGCCTCATTTTTCAATTTTCCAAATTGAAACTCTAAACCTCACATAAAAATGTAGCTGTAAATCACTCTATGTTGTAGATTCTCCAACTTGTAGAATCAGATTCTGTGTGTAAATCTGAGTTATAAGAAATGAAACGTTCTTTTCCTCTGATGCTGCCTTCAGCTGAGAATGTAGAGCCCTGAGCCCGTCATGTTCTCCCTATAGGCCCAAGTGCAGCTAAACACAGGAAGGGCATGCAAAATTTTTGTTTTCTTCATCCTCGTCATTCTATGATGTGATAGTTGCCATGTGATCTGCCAAAGGTGTGCCTTTAACAGACTCTTTATTCCAGCCAGATATTTCTCCTTAAACAACTGTTTTGCCATGGGTGACAAAGACTACTAGAATTATATACTCTATTTGTAAACAGACCCCCATGCCTTCAAACCCAATCAGGTCTGATGACATGTTCTTCAATAAATATGTATTGAGAATCTCTTATATACAAGATATGTAATCTTAAAAAATGGATACAACCCCTAGCTTCATAGAACTTATATTCTTGGAATTCCCTGGTGACCTAGTGTTTAAGGATTTGGCATTGTCACTGCTGTGGCTCAGTTCACTGATGTGGTTCAGGTTCCATCCCTGACTCAGGAAATTGTACATGCTGTGGGCACAGCCAAAAAAAAAAAAAAAGAAGAAGAAAGAAACTTATATTCTTTTTTGGCATATAGATAAAAATAAAAAAGCAAATATATAATACAATATGGTATGATAAGAAATATGGCATGATGTGAACTAATGAGATGTAACATAACAAATCATATTATCAGGTAGTATGATAATTAAATATGTCCTTGAATCCATATTGCTCCTAAAGGTGTCAGGGATACTATTTTTAAAATAGTAAAGATTTTTTAAGGAAAATTTTGTCTGGATATATGCCCAAGAGTGGTATTGCTGGATCATATGGTAGTTCTATGTATAGATTTCTAAGGTACCTCCATACTGTTCTCCATAGTGGTATGTAAATGGAGCATGGCAATGGGAGAAAAAAATATGTATACATGTATGTGTAACTGGGTCCCCATGCTGTACAGTGGGAAAAAAAAGTGTGTTGGGGGAAATAATAATAAAAAAATAAATTAAAAAAATAAAATAAAATAAAAAGATTTCTTTCCACGGCAAAAAAACAAAAAATATGAAAGCATATTCCCATTGGTTGCTGATTCTATATGCTTTACTTCCCTTAAAAAATTGACATTTAAAAGTATTATTTTATATTTAATTGCTTAGACTATTTTGCAGTAAACTTAAAACACATTAGTGTGCTGTAAAGTCAAATGACTGTAGAAAATAAATATCAAAATCTTAAAACAAATTAATAATTTACCTGCGTCCCTGTGAACTTTAAATAGTTAGTAATGCCCAGACTCCATGCATCCTATCAGAAAGCACATCCTCCTTTGTGAGGGTGGGCTGGTCATACCACCCACATGCTTTTGATCATTACCTTGATATGCAGTGGTCGTGTCAGTAGCTAATTGCCCACGTTACCATCTTCATTTTTTTTGTTAAAGAGAGATTTTTAAAATGAGCTCAATATATCAGCCTTTTTAGTAGAATTATTAATAATGCGTAACCCTCATTTATTATTTGGTCTTCTTTTCCTGAGCTCTTCCTTCCCTGGTAAATCTGTAAAGCCTCTGAAAGACTGTTAAAATCATTTTGCTTTCACTTCTCCTTGCTAACCCTTTTACCTAGAACTACAACAAATTCATACTTTACAATTTATTCTTAGTTGTTCTAGCTTGAAATTGGCCTAATTTCCCCAATTTATTCACTTGAATTTTAAACCTCAAAATAAAGCACGTTTTGACTGTGAGCAGAATGAGATAAGATGTCTTAAACGGGTAAAGTATGAAAATGTGAAATAAAATAAATAAAGTGTTAAGTATCAACAACAACCAAAGAAAATGCATTGATTTAAGTGGAAACCTGGCTATATGTTCCTAAAGCAAATTTCAAGAGGAAACATGAACCTTTAAAAAAAAAATCATGTTCATTATGTTTCCCAAACAGGCATTTTTTTAATCCTGATGCTAAAGTCTAAAAGAAATTTCCCAAGTAAGTCATTGTATATGGACACTGAATAATACCTGATTTTCATCGTTACTTAACCTCCCTGCCTCATGTTTCTCTTCTGCAAAATGGTTTAAGTATTGTATATTTTGTGTATCTTCCAAGGTTGGTGAGACAATGAATTACAAAATTGATTTTCAATTCAACAAATGTTTATTATGCTACTTAGCATTTCAGGCACAGTTCTGGGTATGGATACAAACAGTGGACCAAACAATCAATGTCTGCCCTCATGAGTTTATGTTCTACAGGAAAAGGGAAAAAATAAATGAAAAGATTTTAGCATGTCAGATAATGGTAAGTGCTTTGATGAAAAATAATGAGAACTAAGGGGAAGACAGAAGAGGTGAACTTTGAATAAGTGATTTAGGAAAAAATTCTTTAAGAAGGTGGCATTTGACCAGAGACGTGAGTGGAATAAGGGGGAAAGCCACAGAAAGATCTGAGGAAGGAGAATTTCTGCAGAGGAAATGGCAAGAAAAATCTTTTTTAAGTAGGAATGAAAATGTTAGATTTGGGTGATGGTGAGAATGTTAGCCAGTTTTTGAAGGTGGTCAAAAATTAATCAATGGAGAGAAGACTGGACTAGGAAAAGGGATCAAAGATATAGGCAGGAGTTAAATCAGATAGACCCTTTTTGTTTATGGCAAGGAGTCTGAATTTTATTCAGAATAGAAAGCCCACTGTTGGGCTTTGAGCTGTGACATGACCTCATTTCTTTTTAAACATAGGTCACCAGGATGATATGGTTGAGAACCTGACTGTAGAAGAATAGAGTTGGGTGGGGGGGAGGGGGGAATATATCAGCTTTTAGGGTAGTTTAATAGGCCTAGCCTTGGGAGGTTGAGTTTATGATGTATTTTGAGTATAAATGTGAGATTTGATGTTGATGGGATAGATGTGATGTATGATGAAGAGGATTCAAGGATGACTCCATGGAGAAGCAAGTTTGTGGTGGGAAGTCCACAGTTTTGGTTTAGACATTTTAATTTAGGCATATTCATTATTCATTAAAGTTCATGTGTCATGTAGGATGTTACATATACCAATTTGGAGCTCAGGGATAGTGAGGGCTGTAAATGGCATCTAAAGCCATAGGGTTGTGTAATATCAGCTAATGAATAAACATAGATAGGCAAGAGAAGTGGGCAGGGGGTGAAGATCTTGCCATTGGAGCACTTCAGTATTTAAAGGACACAAAGAAGATGGAAAGCCTGAAAAAGTAACCGAAAACTTGTATGCTTTGTAATGAAAGGAAACCTAAAGGAGTTAGATATCTTAGAAGATGTGAAAAACTTAATTCAAGAACCAAGAGGTGAACATTAATGTCAAATGCTGTTGAGATCAAGTAAAGAAAAGTGAAGAATAGACTTGAATTTGGCAAGATGGAGACCATTAGTAATCTTGACAGTAAACTGATGAGGTTTAAGACCTGAGTGAAGTAGGTATTGGACATGGGAGATGACAAAATGGAGACAAAAACTCCACATATGGAGACACAACTCCAATCTCTTATGAGTTTTGCTGGAAAGATCTTCACACTTTATACACTCTCACAGGTTTATCTATACACCTTCCCCAGATTCCCTTGTTCCTAACCTTCTAATCTTTCTCTTTCTGGGTCCCTGAACAACCAGCCAAGAGAGTCTCCACAGCCTCTGAGTCTACAGATATCCTCATCTGTCATATCATTTCCTGTACAAAGTGGATGACCAGGTGCATCATCCCCAAAACTCTGCCCTTTGGGAGAAGTTCCTTTCACTGCTATGTTTCAAGGTCACCTTTGGGTAGAACAGAAGTCCATACATAAATTAAGCATCAAATATTTTCTCTCCATCAGCTGGTTCCATGGGAACCTTGCAGCCAAGTACACAGTGGTGGACGACGTGATAGTCATGGCTCTGCTTTTGCTTGATGACCCATGTACCACTTACGTCTTATAATAAATTGCTGGGCCCACTGAATCCTATGCTTTGGGAAGTCTAACTCAGCCCAGCTCATGATGACCCTAGCTACATGGTAAATTCATGGCCCATGGTCAGTTGCTCATTTACAATTAGAGCCCAGGAGCATTCAGCTGCTAGTTTTTTGTTTTGTTTTGTTTGTCTTTTTAGAACCTCACCCACGGCATATGGAAGTTCCCAGGCTAGGGGTCGAATAGGAGCTATAGCTGCAGGCCTACATCCCAGCCATAGCAACGCCAGATCCGAGCCACATCTATAACCTACACCACAGCTCACAGCAATGCCGGATCCTTAACCCACTGAGCAAGGCCAGGGATCGAACTCTTGTCCTAGTGGATACTAAGTGGATTCTGACCCACATGGGAACACCCCCCCCCAGATGTTGTTTTTTGAGCGGTATAAAATTTTCTGCTAAATATTTTCTGCTCCAGAAGTCAAGGGCTCTACATTATGATTATTCTCCTGGGTCTTGCTATAAATACCCACAGATGTATCTAAAACCAAATTCTTTAATCACCGTATCAGAGGCTGCTTCCTGAAGAACCCACTGTAACAGGTATCTAATGTCTTTTTTATCGTTTAAGCAAGTTTTAAAATAATAGCTATGCTACAACAAAATCATTATTGTCTAGACAAAGAACTAGACAAAAAGTTGAACGAACTTGCTAAATCAAATATGAAATTAATACAATACAGTCTAAACGTAATAGTGTTAACTTGCTATTCTTTATCAGAAATATTATACCGCTGAGACTTCATCAGTATGTAGAATTTTAGGAGTATGAGTAGATAGATTATTCTGACAAATGCTAATCGTGAACAGTAATAAATAGGGTGTACTCAGTTTAGGACCACAATACTCATTTCCCAGGTATTTTATTGCATTGATTGCTGAGAAATAACCTAAAATATGCTAGCATTCATATTTGGTATTGAATCACCTTTCCATGTTTAAATCACATAATCTCAAATCTAGAATCTGTCCGTATGGCAAGTGTACAAAGAGAGTTCTGGAAGGTGACCCCTCAACCTTTCATATCTCTTCTGCATGGAAAATTACAACCTTTAATTATAACTCAAATCAATTTATTTAATATAACATTATTTTGCTGTAAAATTCATGTGACACAAAATAAATATTTACAGACTAAAAACATCATGAAAGTTTAATTATATTATCTCAGGAAAATATAACTCCAGAGCACAATTTAAAATCCAAAGTTTTCAAAATAAAGAATTTTGCATGAGCTCTAACCTGTAGAACTGACCCTGTGAAGTCTTTTAGTTCATGAAAAAGAAAAATATTTCACTTCCATTTAGTCAATAGATTACTGACAGTAAATTTGCTAATGATACCTTGAGCCCTAAAATTAGATTTCTTTAACTGTTAGATGAACCAATGGTTTCCAAATCATGCTGAAAGTACATTGATGAGTGCCAAATTGAACCCCAGATCTATCTTAGCCTCTATAAACAAAAAAACTCTGCTTTTGCTTATTCACATTGTGGGCTCCTAAAAAAGAATACTTTTGGAGGATGATTGTGGGGAGCAAAGGAGCAGCTTATGTACCATCTTCTTAAGTCTGCTGCTTTATGTATACAGCTGAGTGGATCTGTGCTAATGTTGAAAATTTCTACAAACCCATTCTCCAAGGTAAAAACATGTTTTAAAGGTTTGAGTGAGTATAGCACAGGGAACTATACTCAATATCTTATAATAACTTATAATGGAAAAGAATTTTTTAAAGTATACATACATATCTGGATCAATTTGCTTTTGCTCAATCATTTGAAACTAGCACAGCATTGTAAATCAACTATATTTAAAGTTTTCTAAATAGATTTGAGATTTATAATTAATGTCTCTATGTTAGCTGACCCTCTTGATTAGATTGATGAGAATTTTTAGTGATGGAAAAAGGGCATCTAGAGATGGTTTTTTTTTTTTTTCGTTTTTTTGTTTTTTGTTTTGTCTTTCTGCCTTTTCTAGGGCTGCACCTGTGGTATATGAAGGTTCCTAGGCTAGGGGTCTATACCGGCCGGCCTATGCCACAGCCACAGCAACGTGGGATCTGAGCCACATCTGAGACCTACACCACAGCTCATGGCACTGCCAGATCCTTAACCCACTGAGCAAGGCCAGGGATCAAACCTGCACCCTCATGGTCCCTATTCGGATTCGTTAACCACTGAGCCACGACAGGAACTCCAGAGAGATGGGTTTTGTATGCACAAAAGACTATTTAGCATTTCATTTTGGGAACTAAAGGCTATTATTCAATTTAATAAAGTTACACCTTCAAAACTCCAGTTTTCCCTAGTTGTTAAGTTCAACTTGCAAATTTTAATATTGTATTTGTGATACTGAAGATTTCTATAAATTTTTTTTTACTTCTCCAGCTTTATTTTTTAAGATTACTGAAGTATAATTGATTTACTATGTTGTGATAATTTCTGCTTGAACCCTCGTCCTCATGGATACTAGTCAGGTTTGTTAACTACTGAGCCATGACAGAAACTCCTTAAAATCATTTCCAAATAAACTGCTCAATTATACACTTTAAATTGGGGTTATAAAGTAAAGATTCTCTTAAATATTAGTAACTAAAATGTTAGTCATGCACACAATCTTTTCTAACAAAATCCTTTTACTATGTTTTTCATTTCCTTTTTTTATTTTATAATGATTTTATTTTTTCCATTATAGTATATTCTGCAATGTGCTGCTGTGGCAGATTATATTTCCCAAAAATAGGCACAGAAATATTTCTGGTCACACCTCACTCCTCATCAAGTGGCAGAATCTATTTCTCTACCTCCTAAATCTAGGCACGTTTTTGTCTTATGCAAAAAAATATAAAGCAGAAAAACTGACACTGCCACTGTGTTGTGAGAAAGCTCAGGCCACATAGATAGTCTAACAGCTCAAGCTCAGGTCTTACCTGACTGCCAGTATCAACCACTATACATGCGAATGAGTAAGTCTTCAGATAAATTCAGCTCTTAACCTTCAAGCTTTTGCAATTGATGTCAAGTGGAACAGAAAAGAGTTATCTTCACTGAGCTTTGCCCAAATTGCAAATCTGTGAACATAATACATGCTGTCATTGTTTTAAGCCACAAACAAGGAGGTTTGTTAAGCAGCAGTAGATGACTAATACAGCTGCTCAGAAACCCCCTTTAGGACTGTGGCACCCATTTCCCCAGGTGATGAAAGTGTGGGCAGCTGATGGGAAGGTTTTCAGCTGAGTCACTCTATGGAAATAGCCCTCAACGAAAGAGATTTGCCACACAATGCCCTAGGTAACTCGCCCTCTTAAAGTCAGCTCTCGCACCAAATGACTGGTTTATTCCCTAAAAGAATTCCTATACACAAATCTCCGCTTCATACTCTCTTTCCCCAGAATCCAACCTATGTTTAACTTAAAATTGTCCCAGAGTTAAAAGATGTACTCTCACTAGTGATGACAACTATCTAAGCTGACTGGATTCTTGTTGGCCATCCTGATGTGACAACTCTACTTTTCAGTGCCAATAATCTCATTACTCAAAGGAGATGAACATGTAGTCCCAATCTTTGATTCAGTATGCACAGAAGTCTGCAAAACCTATACAGGTACATCATTCAGGGTCCAAACAGGAGACAGTAATCATAGAAGTTATTTAAATTTAATATAAAGAATTGTTAACTAGTAGAAGGTGGATAAAAGGGGTAAAAGAAGACTCAGAAGTAGCAGAGAGAAGAAAGTGACCTCTAAGCTTAGGGAGTGTGGATAATAAGCCTAAAACAGAAATAAACCAAAACCAAACAAATAGACTAGACTAGTCTAGGAGTGCGCTGACCTCAAGGTTGAAATTCAGACCCCTTTTAATAGGGTGAACATGGAGACTACTGGTGGAAAACAAACTTTCCTGAGGCTATGAGTGGGAGCTAATCTGTGGAAGTGGCCTGAAGTTGCATGTAGGGTGCAGCCTGGACAGAGCTGATGAGAAGTCATAACCAAAGGTCACAGCTGGATTGCTTCTTCAGGAGGCTCCTGCACTCTCTTATTGAGTAACAACAATAGAAGACAGGTTAAAGACCCAGTGTTGTCACTCCTATGCCAAGAACTTCCACATGCTGCTGGCACAGTCCAAAATAAGTAAATAAATAATGGAAGGCCAAAACTCCAAAGGAAAGTATCTTCCTTTGTTACAAACTTGAAGCATCTCTCCAGTACCCATTACTAATGATGCCTAATATTTTGCCAGTTGGAAAGTAAAAATGTTAACAAGGTCTAGTTTCATTATCACAAAGCATGGGAAAGAGATAAATTTGGAGCTGAAGGAAAATGATTGATTACTGGCACATCAGGTTAAATATTTGACTGGATTCTGCATTTATTTTGCTGTTTATACCTGTCTAAAAGCTTGAGATCTTTGAACTTGAGAATTCTGCACAATTTCAAATTCTCATTATCATATAATTCCAATTACATTTAAAATGTTACCTCACATGGCTTTTTATAAACTGGCTGTTGCACATGAGAGTCACCTTATTGTCATTCTGTATAGTTCAGTATTGTTACCTCAATCAATAAGAAATTTCTGTCAAGGAAGCACATGAGAATAAGTAATACAGGAATAGGAATCTTGCTAGGTAATCAGTCTTCATGAGAATGTAGGAAAAAGTCATGCAGTTAGTTGTCTCTGAAATCAGAACTCACCTCAAGTTGTGGAAGAATCCAATGTTGAACAACTAACTGTGTCATTGTCCCCTCAGTGGTGGTAGTGATTCTTTCACAATGAAGTTTCTCAGCTGATCTCTGTCTTTTCTTCTGTACCTACCAACCAAGTACTTTACTTTTACGCTATAAAGGTTTTTCCCATTTAAGAGAATATTCTAATTTAGAATTAATAATAGCTTCTTCTCCCTTCTAGCATCTGTATATTGCGTTTTCTTTGTAGGTCTTTAGCGTCTGTCTCTGCTACTGACATGTTGATGTTTTCCCCATATCACTAGTTCAAATTACAAAGAAACAGACTTTGATTGGTTTGGCCAATCTCTTCCTGAAGTGGCTAAATTTCCAGCCACTTCATAAGCCCACCAGCCATCCTATAGATTGGCTCTCATGAGTTAACGTCAATCCCTGATCCAATCACCTATGATCAGTATGAGTTCATATAGTAGAGAATATAGTCACCACCTCTATATCAGAAATCGAATAGAGTTACTGTCCTCAGGAAAGTACTGTCCACATGAAAGGGAGATATCTGAATGGTGGAGCAGACCAGAGACTTTGAAAGGTCCTCCCTAGTATAGCACTCAATCTAAAAATCCTGATTAAAGGGAGTTCCCCAAAGAAATTCTGGTCAGTGGTTCCCAACAGTGGCTTTTATCACTTTCTGTCCGCACCATCAGCTACTTCTGTTGAATGTGCTAACAATGATAGGGTCTCCTATGGGTTTCTCTTTTTGACAGTGCCCTGTGTGCCTTGCCAACAGCTTGTAAGCCCCTCAGAGAATGAAGAGTTCACAGTTGCTCTCTCAGTGTAATTCACTGCTGAGGCATTGCTGAGGCATAGCTTTTTCAACATTATTTTGTATAGTCACCTAGTATTGCAATTGGAATTGGGCCATTTCTCTGAATGTTCCTTGTTTCATAGTCAGCTTACTCTCATAAAGTACAATATACCTTTTTAAGGGGAGGGTTTTGCTATGTTGAGCTCTCCAACAGACACAAATTATAAAGGATGAAAACTGCAATGTAGAAACATATTGGCTTAATGTAAATCCAACTCAGTTGAATTTGGACTTGGCTTTAATTTTTACCCTTTCGTAAACTATTTTTAAAAAGGCAAATTAAACATAGATGCTGGGAGTCTGAAAGGCCCCTTTGGATCACATGGTCAATATTTCTAATTTTATAGATGTAGGGGGAAAAAATTCAAAAGTGTTCAGAGGGTTTTTCTCTTTGTCAATAGTTTAAGATTAGAACCCAGGCTCCTTGAAACTAAACTCCATCCCCTTTCTAGATATAATGCTGCCCCCTAGTGTTATCTAGCCTACCTAAGAACTCGTGATTTCATTCACAAGAACAAATTTCCATTAGTGTAAATATTTGCAAAGCCAGAAGGCATGAGTAATTTAAAATGATCCAAAGATCTGATATAAAACTCGTTTTCATAGTATTGTCATCTATTAGGATTACAGTGCATACTTGAAAATATGTTTGTCTTTTAAAGTAGGTCTTCTAAGATTAATTTAAGGCCCTTACAAGGAAAGAAAAAAGTTGTATATTAGGGTGGGGGGCAAAGGGGCAGACTCACTTAAAAAAACAAAAATCAAAAAATCCCCCCAAAAAGCAATACTGTCTTTAATTAAAACTCAATCTCTTTCAATATACAAATATACCTTTTCTTCAGTTATAGATAGGGTTAATTGGCATCCTGAGACAACTTGGAGGAAATTTACAAAATAAAATAAAAGAACCACTTTTATAACAAGAGAAATTAAACACTGTGAAAAAATAGGGAAAAAAAGAGCTAAATTAGAGTATCATAGTAAGTTTTACCATATATTTTCACTCACCCCTTCTAATGAAGGGATAGATATTTATAAACTGAAGAGCAAAACAAATCAAATAAAAATAAGAAAATAAAAATACTGACTTGATACATTATAAGAAGGAAAAGAATTTAAAAGTGTATGACATATATTGGGAAAAGATAAAAACAGAAGAGAAAATAGGGCAACTAATAAATGAGAGGAAGCAAAGAATTATTACACTAAGAAGGCTGACGTATTGAGCTCATTTTAAGTGTCTTTTAAAAAGAATGAAGACAAAAAATTTAAATAAGGGGGAACTAACGAAGACAATGAAAATTTCTAATACAAATGTTAAAAGGGAAAAATGTGGAATATATTGTAAAATAGAGAATAGGGATTCAGAGCATCTGAAGGAGGATTATGGGATCTTAAAATGAAAACTCTGTGACTGATATACAGTCAAATATATGAGCACCATTTTGTATTTAATATATTTAATTTAATTAACTATGAAATTCCAGAATCATGCAAATCTCACTTTAAAATGTGATCAATGTTTATTATGTATTATTCAAGAAGGATTTCACAGTAGATGCAGAACCAGTACATAAGTCTCTAATGTCTTCCTTTTTCTCTTACCTCTGACTATCTGATCATCTTTCAAGAGATTTTTGGCATAAAATGGCATTTGTCCAAAACTTTCTAATGTGACCCATTCTTCTAGGCAGTCCTTCTCAGTCTAACATCACACTCAATGGCAAAAGCTCAAAAGCTTTTCCTCTAAGATAAGGAAAAAGATAAGGATGCCCACTCTCCCCACTCTTTTTCAACAAGGTACTGGAAGTTCTAGCTGGAGCAATTAGAAAAGAAAAAGGGAAATAAAGCATCCAAATCAGAAAGAAAGAATTAAAAATATCTCCTTTTCAAGATGATATATTTTATATAGAGAAAATTCTAAAGACTCCATCAGATAAAAGTTAGGACTGATAGGACTTCCCGTCGTGGCACAGTGGTTAACGAATCTGACTAGGAACCATGAGGTTGCAGGTTCGATCCCTGGCCTTGCTCAGTGGGTTAAGGATCTGGCGTTGCCATGAGCTGTGGTGTAGGTTGCAGACGTGGCTCGGATCCCGCGTTGCTGTAGTACTGGCATAGGCCAGTGGTTCAGCTCTGATTGGACCCCTATCCTGGGAACCTCCATATGCCATGGGAGTGGCTCAAGGAAAAAAAAAGGCAAAAAGACGACAAAAAAAAAAGTTAGGACTGATAATTCAGTAAAGTGTCAGGATACAAAAATCAACATATGAAATTCTATTGTGCTTATGTACAATAACAATGAACTATTTGAGAGAGAAAGAAGGAAAACAATTTCATTTATAATAAAATCAAAAACAATAAAATACCTAGAAATAAATTTCACCATAGAAGTGAAAGATTGCTACACTGTAAACTCTAAGATACTGATGAAAGAAATTGAAGAAGACACAAATGAATGGAAAGATACCTTATGTTTATGAACTGGAAGAATTTATATTGTTGAAATGGCCATGCTGCCCCAAGCCATCTATAGATTCAATGTAATCCTTATCAAGATTCCAATGACATTTTTTTACAGAAATAGAAAAAAAAATGATTCTAAATGATACGGACCTACAAAAGACCCTGAATAGCCAAAGTCATCTTGAAAGAGAAGAACAAAGATGGAGGCATCACACGTCCTGGTTTCAAATTATACAACAAAGCTATGGTAATCAAAACAGTATGGTGCTGGCATTTTAAAAGACACAAATAACAATGGAACATAACTGAAAGCCTAGAAATAAACTCATGTGCAACATAGGTTATGGGTAAACAAATCTACGACAAAGGAGGCAAGAATATACAATGTATTATTCCCCTTATATGTGGAATCTAAAAAAAAAAAATCCCAGCATTCCCATCATGTCTCAGCAGTTAACAAATCTGACTAGCATCCATGAAGATGCAGGTTTGATCCCTGGCCTTGCTCAGTGGGTTAAGGATCTGGCATTACCATGAGCTATGGTGTAGGTCACAGACACAGCTCCGATCCTGCATTGCTGTGGCTGTGGTGTAGGCTAGCAGCTACAGCTCCAAATTGACCCCTGGCCTGGGAACCTCCATATTCTGTGGGTGAGGCCCTAAAAAGGAAAAAAAAAAAACAAGAAATAAAATAAATAAATAGATAAATAAATAACTCTAAATGCATAAAAACAGAAAGTAGATTTGTGATTGCTGGGGGCAGGGGTAGAGTGGGGAAAAAATGGTTGAAAGTGATCAAAGTGTTCAAACTTCTAGTCATAAGAGGAATAAGTTCTGGGGATGTAATGCATATCATGATGAATATAGTTAACTATACTCTATTGTATACTTGAAAATTGTTAACCATAGATCTTAAAAGTTCTCATCAAACTCACAAAATAATGATAGCTATGTGAGGTGATGGGTGTGTTATATAACCTTATTGTGGTAGAAATTTCACATACATATATATATATCAAACTATCACATTGTATACATTAAACTTACACCATATGTCAATTACATCTCAATAAATAAAATTAAATAACGAATGCTTATAAAAATTACTACTCTCAAGAAATTTTTAAAACAGAAAGATTTATGTCAGAAATTATGTTCTTAATCAAATTAATCATGATCTTTAATGAAAATATAAGTAAAATATGGTAGATCAAAAAGAGGTAAGGATTCAGAACACTGACAATTTCAGAATTCATTACTGAACTTATTAGGGTTTAAGTATGTATACATGAGTGTGTGTATGTATGAGTAAGTTAGGAATTGAGAGCAGAAAAGGGAATTTTGAAATAGGAAAACAGAGAGAAAAATATTTCTTTACTTACTGGGTCAGTGAGTCTTTCTTGGGCCACATTCTGTTATTCTCTTAGTCCTTCTTATCCAGGCAATAAGGTAGGGCCAATTAGATAATGAACTGTTTCAAAATATCTGTATAGCAAAAAATATATATATATATAGTGGTCATCTGTTGCTACTCAGGATCCATTTCTTTTCTGAGATCAGAACCATTAGTTTTCTGGAAAACACTTGACCCAACCCTGAGTCCAAGCTTGTGTTTTGAATGGGAGATGACATGGTCTTACTGGCTTTATACCCCAAAGTGAAAATGAATCCTAAAAAAAAAGAAAACAATATAATACAAATTTAACATATAAAAAAAAAAAAAGAAAGAAAGAAAATGAACCCTGACTCGAGCTAGGCCAGTGAGAGCCCTTCTCCGGGCATTTTACTTTGCACTAGTTAGTACTTTCTAGATGTATGAGAAATATAACTCTGGAATGGCTCATTACTGTGTTCCCGAACTTTAGAATGTCAGTTTGCACCAAAGAAGATAAGACCAACATAAAGAGGAAAGCAAAGATGATGATGGACCAGCTGTCCTGGGGATTAGTTCTGCACTTTCTTGTATTGGGTTATATAAGGTATCCTAGTACCTTTCAAATAACTTTCTTGCTGTATTTTAAGCTTATTCAAACAGGTTTCTTATACTCTAAAGCAACAGCTCTGGTGGATACAGTGTAATAGTAGAATGCATGTTTTCAATGGTCAGACAAACTTCACTGAAGCAATATATAATGGTCAGTAGATGATTGTTGTGGTCCACTTAGACAGGAGTGATAGTCTAAACTATGTGGTCAGAGAGATGAACACCAAGTAAGTAGATTTATTGCTTTAATAGGAAGAAAGCCAGAATGGACTCTTTTAGGGACAATATTTTTCAATATGTAGCCCCTAGACACCTGCATCCTATTCACTTAGAGTGATTGCTAAAGTCAACATTCTTGGGCCCCAGCCTAGACCCAGGTCATCAGAATCTCTGGGGAGTGAAAGGAACTTTCTTAAACTAGCATTCCAGATGATTCTAATGTGGGTTAGAGGTTGAGAACCACTGCCTTGGAGGAATGGTTGCCATTACTAGGATGCTAATATAATGCAGTGTTTAGAGGTAATACATGCACAGTAAGGATCCAATTGTGCAGAGTGCAGAAAAAAACATAGGAGAAAAATCCAGACAGTGCTTTCCTATGGTCATTATGTTATAATGACTAGAAATGGAGAAAGAGCAGATGAAAGCATGGGACCTAAGAACTACATATCAGTAATAAAGTAGATTAAAAGTTTAATATATACATTATATATATAAAGAGAAAACACTGACTTGGTGTTCTTATATAGGAAAACAAAGACAATCAAATATGATTTCTGCATTCCTTTGTTGCTGCTATATGAATGTTTATCCACTGCAAATAGCCAACATATGCATGAAAAATTAAAAATCCATTCAAAGCAATGAATTAATGGCCTAATGTAAAACAACTATCCCAAACTATCTGTTCAATTTCCCCTCAACTGTATCAAACAAATTTGCTACTGAAATGGTGGTTTCAACTTCCATTAAGACTGCCCATCTGATTTAAGTAAATTTTTTCACCTTGAAAATGAACTCATAATTTTATGGCTTGTACTGTGTTGAAAGATCTTAAATCAGAGACCTTAATCCAACCAATTTTCACACACACACACACACACACACACACACAAATGCCCCAAGTACATTTCAAACTAGATGAATAAAATATCAAATGAAGAATCATCATGCATATGACCATTTGCTCAAATGAGTTCATTTTTTTGTATCTAGCCAGCAAGAATCTATTTCTACAAGAAATGCAGGAGTTAATGCCTCTGAGAAGAACAGCCACAATCTAACCATCTTGTCAAATCCATTCCCTGGAACCTCAGGGGTAGAGCCTTCCTACCAGCTTCAGGGAGGCCGCATCAGCCTTTCCTTCCATTCCTCAATCTTCCATTGTCAGACCGTGTTGGTAATTGGTTTTTAATTGGTTCATTTACCCGAATGATTTATACTGCCTCAGGTAGACAAGATTTAATGACACCCATTACAGGGCTTTAGATTATTTCACAAATAGATATGCTGTTGTCCTTCAAGATTGAAGATCCATGCATATGAGTGTTATCATTCATACATCTCTGATGTAGAAAAGTCCAGCGAGGCTAACAAGGATAAAAATCAGAGTTTATCAACTGTGGACTATGGACAAGGCATTTTGCTAAGTTCTTTATACACATTATCTGATTTAACAGGCATTTCCATGAGAAGAGAAATAAACAGAAAAAAGTGTCCAAAGAGTTGCATTTGTTTCTGAACAGAAACTGCTTACAACTGTTTCTCCTTAACTTTCTGGATGATCACTTCCTTTGCTCAAATTAGTGGCCCCACTTTGAGCAGTAAATAATGTACTCAGAAAATCACTGAAGAAGTTAGATAAGACATCTAGCTTAATTCTGGGTTCTGATAATAATTGTGGGACTTTAATCCAATTATTTAACATTTGGGTTTAGACTGGCTCTCCGGAATGCACTCTCAGTAGTCCTTAGATAATGTGGTTCACTGCATATGCCTATTTCTCATTTTGATTGATTAGCTACTTGAGGTACTGTCAAATCTTCCTACAGTGTAACCTATGCTTGTACTTCAGTGTTCTCTTAAAATATAATTTCTGCCTAATAAGAAAACCGTTTAATGTCTAAAAAAGTTATAATTACTTTTCATATATGTATCATCACATAGGTGAATTGATATGCATTGGTATTTAGAGATTCTAATGTTGTTTATATAAAACAAGAAATTCAAGTGGACTCTTCTGAATGATAAATTTGGATAAATTTAGAGAGGCACATTTTAGGATTGGGACTTTGTTCAATTATAGATTTGCACAGAAATCATACAAATAATTTGGCAGGGCATAACGTGTCTGGCTTTTACAAGAAATAATCTTTGGCAAACCTAGATATTTTGACAAGAATATTTTTTCTTACTTGGTTTAAAAAAATGTTTAGTATTTACTTTGTACTCAGAATCATTGACAGACTTTTGCTGAATATCCACTCCTTCAACACGCACAATTTCTGAAAATAATGTTGCATTTTTCTAATTGTTTCTCACAGTATCCCAAGTTTAGGGAAGCAGATTTACAAGATTTACTTCAATTGTTAGAAAACTGTGGATTAGTGCAAACGTATTTAAATGTGATCAGACCTTCATGTGTGCTCATATGTGCATGCCTTGATTCTTCAAATAAATTCAGTTCAGTTGTATATAACTGGAAAAAAACTTAAAATGGAGCAGGCTGCTTACCTCAGAATTTATCTGTTCTAAGGAGGAGAAAAATAGTCTTTTAAAGTGTCAGTTGTGGAGTTCCTATTGTGGCTCAGCCAGTTAAGAACCCAATTAGTATCCATGAGGATGCAGATTTGAGATCCCTGGCTCAGTGGGTTAAGGATCCGGCATTGCCACAAGCTGTGGCATAAGTTACAGATGCGGCTAGGATCTGGCGTTGCTGTGGCTGTAGTGTAGGCTGGCAGCTGTAGATCTGATTCAACACCTAACCTGGGAACTTCCATATGTCGCAGGTGTGACCCTAAAAAGCAAAAAGAAAAAGAAAAGAAAAAAGTGTTGGTTTTATCTTTTTGTACTCAGATAATGAGCATGAAGGGGTTGAAAGCTCTGTTGACAAAGAGAATTTAGCAGTAGTAGATCTTTTGTGTACTTAAAGATAATCTGTGTATATTTCTCTTCCTTAATTTAGCTCTGTCCTGTCCAGTAAGGTAGCCAATAGTCATTTGTGGCTACTAAATCCTTGAAAAATGCCTCGTCTGAGTTGAGAATGTGCTCTAAATGTAAAACACATGCTAGACTTGGAAGATCTGACCTATGGGAAAAAAAAAGAATGCAATGGAAAAAAAGAATAAATGGAGAATAAAAAATACATATATGGACTTAAAAATATGTATCAAATGTCATTTGTTTCTTTTTACTTTTTAAAATGTGGCTCTCAATAAATTAAATTTGTATTTGCAGTTCAGATTATATTTCTATTGGACAGTGCAGATCTAGATTCAGACTGCATTGTCTCTGACAATTTTTTTGTCATTGGGATATGCATATGTGTGGTTTGATGAAACTATTACCTGACTAGGAATAACACAGGACTTTGAGTTCACCCAGGCCAGGAGCAGTCAAACCTTCCCTAAACTGTCTTGCTGAAATTGTCCCTTGCATTTTACCTTGCCTCTATCCCTTCACCCACTCCCCATCACCATGACATCATTCTAAATTTAATGATTTAGACTTTCGAAAAATGGAGTATTCTTCTAACACTATGTGCCAGGCATGGGTCTGAACCCTTCACTACATCAGTTTACTTAATTCTCATAGCAATTCTCTGAAGTAGATTTTATTATTACCTTTATTTTATGGATGAGGATACTGAGGTACAGAAAAGCTAATAGGGAGTTCCCCCATTGTGGCGCAGCAGAAACAACCCGACTAGGAACCATGAGGTAGCAAGTTCAATCCCTGGCCTCGCTCAGTGAGCAGGGGATGCAGCATTACCGTGAGCTGTGGTGTAGCTCGCAGATGCCGCTGGGAGCTGGCGTTGCTGTGGCTGTGGTGTAGGCTGGCGGCTACAGCTCCGATTAGACAGAACCCCTAGCCTGGGAACCTCCATATGCCACGGGTGTGGCCCTGAAAAAAAGGAAAAGAAAAACTAATAAACTTGGCCAAAAGTCACAGAGCTAATAAAAAGTAAAAATGAGGCAGTCTGGAGTTAGAGTCTAAATCTGAGCACATAATTTTTACTTTCATTTATTTTCATTCACCACAGGTTCCACACCCATTCTATACCCCTAATGTTGGGCTCTGCATGCTTCAGGTTCTCACGCCGCTCTCTTCCTCCCAGAAACTTCAGTTTTTACTTTATCAGGAAGAGCGGTTTACCATTCTTGGCTCCACTCCGTAGAATCCTTCTTACACATGCCTTGAGGCTCAATTTTTTACAACCAAATGACAAAAAGGGAAAATTTTTAAGGGAAAAAAAATGGAATGCCCTTAGAAGATAGCAGCATCTGTAGATATTTGTAAATTTAAATGACATTTCATTTTTCACCATGACACTTCTAAGGACTTTGTGTGAGAAACATCATCATCATTATGCAAATTAGAAAACAGTCATAGAATGTAAATGACATCCCCAAGGTCACATGGCCATCAGGGGGGTAGTAGAGGGAATCCTGTCAAACAGAATTCATAGCTCACTGTACTAGTCCCACCTCACATCTATTCATACCACTTGAGATTCTTCTTCTCTCTCCTGGGGAAGATTGCCTCTACAATAGCTCAAATATTGGCCACTTTAGATTATCATAGCTCTGCCTGCCATAGATGAGTTATCACCACACTGCCACCTGAGTGACCCTTCCTGACAGCATGGCATTGTGTTGTCCAATAACTTTAAAAACACTCCTCCCCCATCATCTATGTCACTGTCTTTCTCCAGGTTATGGGGAAGGAATTTATGGCCATGTTTTACTGTGAGCTCAAATGGTGTCTTTGGTCAAAAAAACTATGTATCAGAAAAAACCTAACTCCTCAGTCTGTAATTATTAGTCCCACATAGATAAAGCGAAGATGAAGGTGAGGAAGTGCCATTTTCTCTACGCTAAATAAGGAAATAAAAAAATGCTTTCCAGGCATAGGGAGATGGAAAAATTGAAGCTATTAGAAAAGAAATTATTAGTGGATCAAAAATAGTTAAAAGAAATGTGAGTGTTCAGAACTTGACTGGAGAGCAAACTAATCAGCCAATGAAACACTTTTGAGTTAATAATGAATGTCTCATCTCAACTTGAAACAAATCTGTCTGCTCTATTGGAAACATATAATATCAAAGGAGAGGAAAGCTGTCCCATAAAGGCATGGTAGCATTTGAACATCAATTTGACAGGTAGTGTAATTTTCTTACTAAGGACCGTGAATATCATATTGAAGCCTACCACAGAAATACTACTCAAATTCTCCACATAAGTCATCTGAATAGGAAAAGTTTCAGCAGAAGTCAGAGGAGATATAGGAAAAAGGCTGAGGCTGATGAATTTCACTTATGACCAAAAAACCATGACCTTGACTTATTTCCATTTAATACTAATCTATTATCTCTAAACCAGGAACAAGTGAAACTGAAATCAGTCAGAAGCCAGAGTTATTTCTGCTCCAGATTTACTCTAAGTAGTGCTATGTCATCTGAATACATTTGTATGCAAGTGACAAGACTCAGAGAATGTTCAGTTCTGATCTGTGCTTCTTCTACTATTTTAAGTCCCAGGGAAAGATGATAGTGATTTGAACCTCTGTGTTTCCAGCATGGAGCACTTGGCATGCATGTAGAAGATGAGAAAAACATTTTATTAATCTTCTCTGAGTGTTATCTTGTATAATATATTCAGCTTTTTATTACCCACATAGGAAAAAGTTTTGAGAAATGTCAAGCTAAAATTTCAATTGTTTTAAAATATGTTTTTCCCTAGGCGTCCCAGAAGTCTGTCACTGTGCAGGGTATGGGAAAAATTCAACTAGTTATGTCTTTCCATTTCAATGTGACTTACCAGAATACAGGAAACATAACAGAAACCATGACGACATCCCAATCCCCTAGAGATCTCTGTATTCAGGTTTGGTTGCAGCCAAGTCATCAAACAAACTTCTTTAAATGTTTTCTGAATGGTGTCCAAATCTTGGGTGAAACTCTATTCTGGTAGGACTAACATATGAATGCACCATATGGAACTAAAAACTAGTGTTGACTTTTATATACAATCAGCCTTTGCAAATTCACAGGGCGAGTCACTTCGAGTCACAAATTATGGCTGTAGGTTATTTATGAAGCACAGTGTTTTTTTAAAGAAACTAATATTTTAAAATTAGACTTTATGTTAAAATCTGCATTTCCATTCTCTTTTGAAAAATTTGAAGATATAACTCAGGACCCAGATTTTTCATGGCAACAATTCGCAGGGTCCACCTATCTGAAGCCCCTTTAAATTTCCAGTTCTTCAGAGACTCCATCCTCCTCGGGGAGCCTACGGCCAAATACCTCTAATTCTAGTTATCTAACAAACTCCTATAAGCATCTCGTATTAAGACCTCAACTTAAAGAATTCATAAAAATCCCACAAAAGAGTAAAACTGAAAAAGTACAACCTTCATGAGTGTAGCCTCTGCTCCTGTTCTCAGAATGCAAACATTGCTGCAAAACACCACAGTATGAAAACTAGTACAACTGTTGAGTTTACAGTTTCCCATCTTCACAGGGTCCAGTAGTGTTTTTACTTCCTCCAGAAAAGTCCCTTTCACACTTGCTAAATAGCCTGTTCCCAAAGTATATCCTATTCTTGAATTCTCTCTCTCTTTTTTTAATGGCCTCACCCAGGGGAAATGGAAGTTCCCAGGCCAAGGAATGAATCCAAGCCACAGCTGTGGCAACACTGGATCCTTTAGCTCACTGCACCAGGGATTGAACCCACACCTCTGCAGCAACCAGAGCTGCTGCAGTCAGGTTCTTAACCCATTGTGCCACAGTGGGAACTCCTTGAAATCTCTTTTCCCATGTTCCAGTCTTTACAGAGAAAATCAAGTCATGGAAGAACTCAATTTACTGTCCTCCTGCTGCCATACTTTCCTAGTTCACCTCTGTCACACTTCACACATCTCAGGCAAACCTTCGAAGATTTCTTACCTTCTAATTTCTCATCAGGGAATTGAAGGCCCTGTTCCTATCTCTAGGTGTGACAGTGATTAAATTAAATCAGTGATTTAATAATCAGTAAACGAGCACAGTGACTAGCAAATATGGTATGTTCATGGTCCCACACACCTTCTCTGTACCTCAGGGGATGGAGATGTTTGATGCCATCCACTTTGACTCTTTCTAACTTTCCTTTTCTAAATAATCTATCTTGTTTGATCTGTCACCTCCTTGAAGTCCTGAAATACTGTTCATTTGTAGGATTCTGTCTTTACTTCTTTTCTAATCTCATTCTACTTAGTTTTCCAAGATTGTCTCAGCCATCCCCAAGGATTCGAAACTACCTCCATTATGCTGATGTCTCTACGTGTGGACGTTGACTTCGTTTTTCATCTCTTGGCCATAGAAGTCTCACCCCTGTCCATTCAGTAACATGCCTCAGGGCAAAACTGATCCTGCCAAAAATATCTCTTTCGGCACTGGGCTAACTTACAGGATATATTCCAAATTCTTTAGCTCACCATACAGAGATCTTTACAACAGGCACATAACCCATTTTCTGTGTCATCTTATACCATTCTGCTACAACACAATGTGCCGTACTGAATTTCTCACCTCTCTCTGGTTATTTCAGCTGCCTTTTCAATTTCGAGCTTTTCACATGCTTTTCCTTCTTCCTGGCATATCTTCTTTTCTCTGCCCCAATGTGAATATTCTCATTCTTTCTTTAAAATCTAGGTTAAAATGTACTTCATTATGGAGACTTCTTCATATTCACAATTAATATGAATTCCCAAAGCAATTATCAGTTTATTTCCATGACTAAACTACCCTGCTTCTCTCCTGCATCCAAATAAATAGACCTGTGCACTCATTTTGAGATTTCTTAAGGACAGGCGTGATGTTTCACATGTGAATCTTAAAGCCCTGATATAGTACCTGTTGCATGATAGGATAGAGAAAATGATAGTTTAGTTCAACAAAAATTTATTTTGTCCTGACTCTACTGTGTTACTCCTCTCAATCCCTGCAGCAACCACAAATTAGGAATCAATTAGAGAAAAATCAGGTTCAGAGAACTTATTGGGTTAAATGAGTAAAATGGGACTATCAATCTCCAAACTCCATGCTTTATCTAAAATACACACCTTATAGTTTCCTAACAAAATATCTGTTGAATTAGGGAATGATTCAGTAAATCAGTACAAGATGCCAGGTAAATCTTGGCCAATCTTCTTGTAGTTAATTATCAAGAGAGTATGCGTCTAGTACTCTTTAAAAGTTTGAGATATTTTAAGATTTATTCATCACTTCATCTAATTAAATTCATTACCCTTTATTCTGTCAAATTAAATAAATAATGTCCCAGATATTAGTTTTCAAAAAATATCTTAAATTTACCTACTGAACAACATATTTCACCCTTTTTCTTAAATAACATACAAAATTTTGGAGTTCCCGTGGTGGCGCAGCGGTTAATGAATCCGACTAGGAACCATGAGGTTGTGGTTCGGTCCCTGCCCTTGCTCAGTGGGTTAACGATCCAGTGTTGCCGTGAACTGTGGTGTAGGTCGCAGATGCGGCTCGGATCCTGCGCTGCTGTGGCTCTGGTGCAGGCCAGCGGCTATAGCTGCGATTTGACCCCTAGCCTGGGAACCTCCATATGCCGCAGGAGCAGCCCAAGAAATGGCAAAAAGACAAAAAAAAAATTTCATTTGTATGTGTTTTAATATACTATGAAACTAAGTGTTAAAATAACCTAATTTTAAAATTAACGCCAAGTAAAACAAAGACATATAGGTTGTTGTTCTATGTGTCTCCTAAGGTTACTGTTAAAAGCTTAATTTAAATTTTAATTATTTTGTTGTGAAACAGGGTCATTGAAAATCCAAGCAATTATTAAAATCACTTTATGGGGATTACTTTTAACAAGAGAAATTCCATTAGTGTACCATGTAGTATCAAATGTGCTTTTGGTAATCATTTCGTATTTCACGTAGTTACAAACATATTCCATTTTTAGCTGCATTATAAAATGCTAATAACAATACCATTAATTAGTAATACATATTCATTGAAATTTAGTGATTTAGAGACCTAGCTAGACTCTTATTTGTATTGTCCTTTGGGACACATATTCCAAACCAAGCATCACATCCAACTATAGATAGTGAGAATAATATGATTTAGCTTACCTAATGTTTCTACAGAAACCAAAATGAGGAAGAGAAAGCACACACATCCTTTGCCCAACATGGCCACACCATGAGGGTGGGCAAGGACTAGAACTCAGTCTTTAGACTTCTAACAGAGTAAATATTTTTTTCTATTACAACTACATATATTTTCAGTAGTGAAACAATAGAACAATGATTTGATAAAGACAGTTCATTCCAAGCTAGATAAGGCATCTATTGTTTTCCTTTCTAAGGTTACTCATCTTACTACATTCATGTCACATATCTATAAATTGCTTTGTTTAGTCAAATCTGTTTGAGCGAATTAGTTTGACTAATTACATGACTAAATTACTGGTTTACAAGAGTGGCTAGTAAATTCATGTTTAAATAACTAATCAAACTGGCTGTTGATTATAAATATAAACACATTCAATGGTTGAGGAAATATTCTGTTCTTCATACTACTGATTGAGTGCAGATTCAGCTTCTGAGTGAGGCCATAGTCAGTTGTTAAGGGCTGTAATTAAGACAATTGTTTTTTACACAACATCAAATGAGCACTTTGACTTACTTTTCATCTTCTAGTAACTCTGGAATCATGTTTCCAAAGAAGACAGTGTGTTCTGGATGTCCTTTGTTCACTTCTGGAAACCATCATGAGAAAGAAAAGTTGGTATTGTTTACCACCTGGGACCTCAGGACTAGAGGAGATAGAGGGAAACTGAGGTAATGGCTCACCTGAGAAAGTAAACAGACAAAGAACAGATAGAAAAAGTATGAAAGAAAAAGTAAGAAAAGAGACTTCAGTGAACCTGAAGTATCACCATTATGTAATTGCAATAAAAAAATTCAGTTACGCTGCTTAGATCCAAAACTAGGAATGATTTCAACAACTAAAAGATATTTCTGCTTCCATTTAAGCGTTGATCTAATCCTATCTGTTAAAGAGTCATATCATATAAAGAAGTCAATGCCAAAACAAAGAATCTCATAGCTTATAGCTAGTGTTTTAATGCTGAAAAATGTCCAAAAATTGTTATTAGCGAGTACTCAATTCTCTTTGCTCCTCTATGGGGCTGCAGCTCCTCCACTTTATTTCACATTCTCACTTCTCTGGAGACTATGTGACAAATGAGGTTGGGGTGGATGAGAAGTGATTTAGCCACCTCTAAAGATTATTTTCTCTGGTGCATCCAAATTGTCTAAAATAATTTTTCCTAGGAAATAGATTTGGGTTTATTTTATACAGAGAAGGAAATTCTGGGAAAAAAAAAAAAAAAAGGAAGAAAAAGGAAGCTCATGTCAAAAGATAAAATACTGCAGCAGAAGGATTCATTGCCTAGGTAACTTTTTTTCTTCTCTCATTTTACTTTGCGATAAGTTCTCAATGGACTGATTCATTTAAGCTATGATTTTTATTCATATTTTTAAGCTGTTGGGCCTGATGTTGAAATCTCCCTTGTCACCAGTTAGACTTACTAGTTTTAATGATTTGGGTTTTAAATGAAGGTCATTATATAATATCCTGCATTGCATGCAGATTATAAAGTTCCTGCCGGCTTTGCCTTTTAATTAAATTATTCTTTCAAGTGGAATATAGGAGTAGAAAAGTCCATCTTCTTTTTATATTGAAGAGACTCTATAGCCAAACTTTTCTGCTTTATTACTAATGAATATTTAAAATAATGTTCTTGAATAAACGTTGATTGGATCTAAAAGAATTATTTGTTTAATAAATCTTTGCCCCCACCCAATTCAATTACCCACATTCTGCAGACAGCTAATCCAACGTAGGACTTTATCTCTCTCCGTATATAAGATGGATCTCTCTCTCTCTCTTGCTCTCTCCATATATATATGTATATATATATACATACATAGATCTCCTCTGTCTTGTCCGTGGTTTTATGGCACCTCTGACACATAGCTAAACAAAACAAACAAACAAAGAACGAAGAGATAACTTAATAGCAAATCTGTTGATTAACACTTCAGAAACTGTGGGGAACCAAAAATCAGGGGAAAGGAGGGAGAAAAGTTTACTGAAAGGAACAGAGTGATGGGAGAAGCTCTGTGGGAAAATCCCATGGTTCTGGGTAGCTTCACTCCATCCTGGGCAGTTCAGCTCTCTAAGGTGAGTATCCACCATGAGGGGAGAAGAGAAGGTCACCAACTCTGGTTGGAAGGAGGGCCTAAAATTCAGTATCTGCCTATCCAGGTGCTAAGACATGGAAACCAACAGTGACAGCCAGTTTGACAGGGGCACAGAGTATTTCTGGGCCAAGGCAACAATATTTCCAACTCAGATTGGTTTATAACTACGAAGACCAAGAAGGCATGTATGAGCTAGCGGTAACTAACAATTCTTGGGTTAGAAAGTGAATACAAAAAACCAAACGATGAATCATGTTCCCAGGAATAACTCACCTAGTAGTAAGTCATGTTTCAGAGCCAAAAAGTTAAAAATCATCCTGAATAGACCCATTGTCTTATAAAAGTTGAAGGAAGGCTAAAAGGAGAGTTAGTTCTTCTAGTTCTGGGAGAAAGTAATACAGCAGGAAAAACTCAGTCTTTTTTTCTTATCTCTTGCCACCTTGAACTGTGTCATAAATCTTGACCAGAAATCTCAGTAGATGACATCTGAATGCTTTTTAAAATCTTCTATTTCTGAAGGTTAGTGTTCTAACCTCTCTAATGGTCTCTGCTATCTAGAATAATAAACAGTTGTTGGGTGGCACCCATAACTCAATGGCCTGATTAGGCTATCAACTTTCAACATCCCATCCCTGCAGCTCTTATAACTAACACTATCTGCTGAACCATACGATTGACAACCTGAGCTTTAGTCTAGAAATCGAGTACCTCTGCATGCATTTGATGACTAATGTAGGGCCCCTTGTTTATTTGCTTCCTCTGAAATCTGATCCTGTTTTTCATTGCCCCTTTCTAGGTTTGATATAGAACTAATTGTTGGCAGATGTGGTGAGTATTTTGAGCCAAGATATAGTATTTGTTTGCACTGTCTGAGTTTTCAGCCTTAACCAATGTCAGGTCATTGCAGCTGGTTTCTATCAAGGTTCTGTATACCATAGACCATCCACCTGACAAAACAAGATTTGCTCATGTGACCTTCATTTGAAAGCCTTAAGTACAGGAATTCCACCAAAATGATAGGGAAGTTTTGTTGGAAATTTATATCAAATTAATGAATGACTTAATTTAATTTTTATTTACATGTAAATGACTACCTTACAATATACAGGAGAAGTGTGTCCTTTAAAAATATATTCATTAAGATTTATGGTTTTAGCTCATCATAAGTATTAATTTTAGTCTCTAAATTACATTGTCCTTATCCCCTATAGAGGCATCACTCATAAAACAAAGCTTACAAACCACTTTTTAGGCATAGTGAGAAAGAGTGATCCCACTGTCAAAACTACAGTAAACAAAATGAGCTGGATCCAGCAAACAAATTTTGTATTCACAATCCTTTCTTTACTAAGAGGGTCTTCACTTTTCCCTTACATGCCAGAATCAGCATGGTAAATTATTTTCATGACCTTCCTCGTCATTTTAAATAAATAAAAGATTAGCATTTCAGCCACCCTGTTTACATTAAACTACAAATTCCATAAGCCACACCAGTGTTTGTGTTTTCAACTTTCGTGCATTTTTTTTCCACGGGTGCATGAGTTCATTTGATTTGTTCCAACTACCCAAAATATTTTAAGAGTGCTGCACTGTGGAGAAGTATTTATTTGAAGTAGCTATGGATAATTTGCAAACTCTGTGATAATACAGTGGTTTTACTAATGAAACAGAAAGGCTTTCATTCTGTAGTCTCCCTGACACTGCAGGAGATAAAATCTCAAAGAACCTAAGCTTTTATTAAAATAATTTTAGCTTTGGATTATATCTACTTCTTGGGTTGTAATGTATCCAACATAAGGTGATTCAAAGGCAATTTTACCTGTTTTTATGCCATCTATTCAGTTACAAGATATTTTACAGTGCTGTGGAATAAAAGTTGTCTGAATCTGAAAGCCCTACAAAACAGGACAAAAAAAAAAAAAAGGTATATGGTTAGAAAAGCAATAAGTAAAAGGAATCTCACTTTCAGGAGTTCCCGTCGTGGCGCAGTGGTTAACGAATCCGACTAGGAACCATGAGGTTGCGGGTTCGGTCCCTGCCCTTGCTCAGTGGGTTAACGATCCGGCGTTGCCGTGAGCTGTGGTGTGGGTTGCAGACGCGGCTCAGATCCCCTGTTGCTATGGCTCTGGTGTAGGCCGGTGGCTACAGCTCCGATTTGACCCCTAGCCTGGGAACCTCCATATGTCACGGGAGCGGCCCAAGAAACGGCAAAAAGACAAAAACAAAAACAAAAAAAAAAAAAAAAAAAGGAATCTCACTTTCAGATTTGGAAAATGTTGAAAATAAATTTTTTGAGAAAATTTAAGAAATCTTAACAATGTAAGGTGATCATGACATAAGGCAACTCCCCACTTTTCCAATGAGATAATCCGATTAAAGATTTTTTTTCGGTCAGTTTCAACATAAAAATATTTAGAGATGCAAGTGAGGTAGTCAACTGCCTATTTACAATATTTAAAACAAATACCTTACTTATGCATATTAAAATTTATATTACATAAAATAAGTAATTATATTATCATTTTTAAACAAAACTTTTTTTTTTTTTTAGGGCCATACCTGAGGTATATGGAAGTTCCTAGGATAGAGGTCTATTTGGAGCTACACCACAGCCACAGCAACATGAGATCTGAGCCTCTGCATCTACGACCTACACCATAGCTGACGGCAACTCTGGATCCTTAACCCACTGAGCGAGGCCATGGATTGAACCTGAGCAACAACAGAAACTCCCTAAAATAACAAGTAATTATTTAAAATGCTTTATTCCCATGATTGTTTTTAAAAATTCTTTACTTCATCTTTGACCTCAGTCTCTTGGTTATTATTAGAGTAAGTTTAAAAACTTTTAAACTTGTAAACAGTTTTTTCCCAGAGAATATCATATTCACCGACGATTATTTGTAATACAGAATTTTTTTCATTCTTGTATGAATCTTCCCCAGAAAGTATATCCAAGAGATAAAGAACCTCTGAGCTTAACTTTCAGACATATTTTGCATTGTTGTTTTGATCTCCAAACCATAAATATGTCATTTTTTAACCAGATCCAACCCCTATTGAGAAAAAAAAAATTTTGTTAAATTTCTGTTTGTTTATAACAATCTAATCAGTGCACCTCTAAAGTCATACAAGGCTATTACTTTAGCTCCATGATGAGCAATAACATTTATACACATATCTTAATATTTTTTAATTCAGCAAATAAATTTAAACTAGCAATTGATTAAAGTCTGCCATCATGCACAAACTGTAGATAAGAATTTACTAGTTTACTCCAGAACATTTCTCTAGTAAAAATGGTCTATATGTTTGTAGCAAGTGAAGAAAAGGGAGGAAATATGCTATTTCCATAGTGAGAAAATAACCACTTAGCTGACTTAATCATCCTTTATCCAATTAGTGTAATAAAGATACCATCAAGGTCTCTAATAAGTGCATTGAAACCTCCAGCTCATCAGCTTCCATTCCCATCTGCCATATCTCTGCCTTAGCTCTCAGCAATGAAGACATACTACCTGAAAGCTCAAACTGTATCCTTTCTCTGCCAGGTCCCCACTCTGAACCTTGTATCTCCTTCCCACTGGTAAGAGGGATCTGAACTTGAGTCCAGCACATCTAAATGGACATATTTCCTTTTGGCTTGTGCTTCTGACCTAGTCCCTGGTTCTGACTCTATTTCAATTGTCTGTTAGTGCTGTAGCTTCTTCAGCTGGCCCTCAGGCCATTACCAGCTTCTTTAATTTTCATTTATGGACCACATTTTTCAAATACTTCACATACTCTTGGATGGATTTCTTTGTTCTGTGACTAATTTACTCACCTAATGTTAAGACTTCTTGCCACTACTTAGAAATCACATTGCCATGCCCCATTGACTAATCTTAGATTGACAAGACTCTTCAATGTCGAGCCTACATTAGATGAATTTTTCTGCATTAATTCTGACTTGCAGTTTGAATTGTTCCAACCCTTTGTGTCTGCTGAATATCCCCAACACCTAGCCTTAAGGGCCTCATGTAACTTCCCTTTGAATGAGGTGCTTTTAAGAAGCCTGGTGGCCATGGCAGCAAAAAATATGAGTGGTCTCTGTCTAAACACTTATAGCTGTGGCCCATAGACTCCCATACTGATCAATCATGAAATACAATCTATCCTAGAAATTAAACACTACACATACACATCCCAGTTAATTTGCTTATTCTAATGCTCGAAGTCAATAACTCCAATTTTGGGGTTACCCTGGAGGGATCTTATGTGGTATAAACCCCCACTTTCTGGAGATATACTCCAATGGACAATTCCAGAGTTTGAGAATTTAGCTTCCAGGGAAGTTCCTGGTTTGTAGAGGAAGCAGAATGTCCTCTAGGGTTATAAAACCTTTGGACTGAAGAATACATATCACAGACCTCTGTTAAATCAGAACGGACAAATTTGAGAGGACAATTAAGGGGCTGCTAAAGGAATTTTTCCACCATCTTGCTAAAGATGATAATAGGCAAAAAGCCTTTGTAAGCATAATTAGTGTCCACCGAGTACTGTCTCAGCCCTTGCTCTAAATTTGAAATTTTACCTGTATTCCCTTCTTTTTCTTAGGCACTGTCCTCAGTCAGACTAATATCCCTGTTCTCTTTGTTATACCCCTGATTTTATCTCTCATAAGTCCTGCTTATTCTCTTTTGTGAGTACACTACACTTAGCCATACAAGCTAAAACTGCTGTCTCCACCTCTGGTTGCCTGGCTCTCAACTTAATCCACTGCTTCTGATCCTGTAATTGTAACACCTACGAGAGACCTTGGCTACACCCCTCACATCAACTCTGACTTAGCCAAAGGACATTAAAGGTAGCAGGGATGTATTAATAGTCCTAGATGTCTATACTTGAAGATAATTTAACCTACACTAAGTATATTCAATGGAAGATAAAATTTTGGCAAATAGTTTATTTTTAAACTAGAATTTTGTTCAGATGGTTCCTTAGTTCAAGTTTTTTTTTTTAATTAATAATTCTCTTAGTCAACCATATTGTTTTACTACAGTAGAAGCCATAGCTTTCAGGATACGGAACAGTTCTATGAGACTAGGTTCTGCAGAAAAATCAAATATTTTGACTGTTTTTCATAAATATGTAGAGAATGTGAGGCTTAGACTTTAAAAAACAAAATGTAGATACGTTTTTATAGCAATCAGTAGAAATTAAGAATTCTCAACCCTTTTCACTCCTGTTCTCGTTGAAGAAATTCTGCTAGGTTAGAAGTTCCGCCATGAATAAGAAGACATTCGGAGCACTCAGAGGACTGACATACTAGATAATTTTTTCCTTTGCTGTTTGGTCCAGGGTCCATAGAAAATTGATGTCCTCTTCTCAGGTAACATGCTTATTTTTATCTACATGAAATTCATTGATCTCTTTCCAATTTGGTGTTAGCCTCTTCATTCCACTATCATTCCCGAGGTAACAAATGATATTTTCATAGGCATGGCTGGTAATCAATATAGACAAGCTCTGCTCATTGATCTGAGGAAGACCTTTGATCTGGAAAATCACCAATTATGGCTATTTAAAGTAGGTTCAATCGGATTAGGTAGAACAAAAAAGAACTGGTATCTACAGTATTCTTTGATAGTTTTAAAACCTAGAAAGATATGAAGTTAACGATAAGGTCTCTTAAAGAATAAGGGTTAATTTTCATTCTTTCAATTTTAAATAAAGAATTTCCTGCACATTTCACTTTATTTCTGAATTTTTTATGGCTATATAATGCGATACTGTTATAAGGGACATCCCAGGTACAAGGTAATTGACGATTTGCAGTGAGTTTCTGACAACCTTCAAATCCTAATTAATAAAAATAGATTCCACTTAAATATTGATATGCTAAGCATTAGTCTTATTTTAACTGAAAAAGGTGGACTCCTGGTCCCAGCAAATTAAGTCCTTAATGATATGCAGGCTACCTGGTTGATTGATCTATTCCATTTTTGAGTGGAACTTGGAGTTACTATTATTTTCAGGCTATGGCCAAATCTGAATTAGAAATGAGAAGGTGGATTGTTTCTTGCCTACATGAGACTAATTATTCCCCAGAGTACAATCTGTATTACTTAATGTACAATGGTCTATACTGCTTCTGAAGACCATGAATCATGAAGAATACCAAAAGAAAAAGGTAGAGAGACCAGCTGTGTTTTTCCCTATATCTCCTCTCTGCGTGCAGAAAGTCCTGAATTCTGGCAGATGATCTATCCTAAAAGCCATTAACTTTGAAGTTTACAATGCAGGTTATGTAGTAGAGAGACCTGGATTCTGATCTTAACACAACTTAATTTTCTGCCTATGCAGCCTGAAAGATTGTTTAATCTCTTTTTCCCTAGTTTCCTTGTATCTAATAATAGTACCCATCTCACAGGTTTTGAAACTTGAAGAAACTGATATTTAATAACAACGACAGTATGTAATCCTTATAATGCCTATTTATTCAGCAATGACTATGTGATAAGTAATGTTCTCAATGCTTTAAATTATTTAATCTTTTCGACAACCCTTTGAATGACATACTCTTTCTCTCTGCTTTTTACATAGAAGGAAATAACTGTAGAAAGATTATAAAGTTATCTGACCAAAGTCATAAACTAGTAAATTGTCACATGAGTACGAAAATACAAAGAGTTTCATCTCAGGACATATCTTCCTAATCATTACTAGATGCATACAAAATATTTAGGATAGAAACTAGCACATAGCACTAGCATAAGTGTTATTGAATGTTAACAAATATAAATAAATAAATCCCCCCAAATTTCAGAAACTATTCCAAACTTTAGATTTAAAGAAAAATAGTTTCACACCTATCATTAAAACAGTTTCTTATGTCTGTAGATTTAGAATCCTACAGAAAAGTCCGGGGGCTCTTTCCTTTCACTGCTTACCATGAGGGTCAATTTGTAAGTCAGTTTCTTTGATATTCTTAACCACCCCCATCCACCATCCACCTCTTCCTTCTTGACTCTCTTCTCCCCTAAATATCTACTTTCTTTCTAATCTTTGCCTTTCAGAGTTCAGATAATTTTTGATAAAGTGCTGGGGACATCGGTTTATTTTTGCCCCCAAAATTTATTCACAAAAAAAAAAAAAAACCTTGGCCAGACTTCTTTCTGAGAGAGTATTATCTCACTCTGTTTTAGCTTCCAGGCTTCTTCAGTTGGGCTGACCACCTTCCAGACTCCAGGGATGACTTTGTGATGTGTCACAGCATATAATTTCCCAGGACAGTGAAAGGTTTAGGGATGGGTATGTGAGCTAATCACAGTCAATGAGATATTGCTGAAATATCTGGAAACAAATCAGAGTTTTGGTTTTCTTTCTTTCTTTCTTTCTTTCTTTTTCTTTCTTTCTTTCTTTCTTTCTTTCTCTTTCTTTCTTTCTTTCTTTCTTTCTTTCTTCCTTTCTTTCTTTCTTCCTTTCTTTCTTTCTTTCTTTCTTTCTTTCTTTCTTTCTTTCTTTCTTTCTTTCTTTCTTTCTTTCTTTCATTGGCCTTGAAGTTGTGAGGATGTAAAATCTGGAGCTGCTATACCATGTGTAACCATCACTGTCATTACTGGCACTGGCATAAAGACAGAAGTAGAAATAGATGAAGAGGGTCCTGATGGCATCATTTGAGCTCCTGCCTCAAGCTTAGTCAGTTCTCCTATAGACGTTTCCATGATATGATACATTAAGTTCTTCTTTTTCTTAAGCCAATTGGATTAAGTTTTTTTCACTTACAACTGAAAGAATTTTAACTAAGACCCTTTCTTTATGCTTTAATAGAATATTTTTTTAAGACCAAAAGGATAAAGTTATAATATTGGTATGTTAGTAATGGGTTTGGATCATTTTGGTGGGGTACATGTTGGAGCCCTTTAGGATAATTGTAAACGTAGCAATAATAGATCATGAAATCATTGATCCCTTTCTCCACCTTCCTTTTGGTGAGAACCCTCTTCAAGAATTCCTTCATATCAATAAGTAGTCCTCAGGGCTTCTGCAGATTTCTTGTTATTGTTCCCCTGGGGCTCAAACAGTAATAAAAGAAACACAATTTTATCTTTGGAGATTTTACATCTCTCTCGCTCACTCCCAGGGCTGGCACTTTTAAGTGAATGTCTTTCAAGTATATCAAATGTCTCTCTTGATGCAACCCATCTAGAAAACTTCATACCTTTAAGCCCAGACAGTTTTCTTCCTGGCACTATTCTCTGAGCCTGGAATACATACTGATTTAGAAATTCTGCAGCTGCCTTAGGAAACATAAGCAAATGAAGAAATACAACTTGAAAAGAAAAGAAAAAAAAAAAGCAAAAACCAAAGGTCAACTTACTGAGGACTGCAGAGGGAAGAGACAGGAAAAATCTAGGTTCTTACAGCACAGAGCTAATAAATCATCAATCTAGAACTCAATAACTGGACTTCTGATTCTGTGGGAGCAATGGACATTTGTCTTTCTTTTTGACTATCCAACAATCCAATCCTCTTTCTGTGCTAGGATGCCTCCTCACTATTACGTAAAGTCAACCTTACATTATAAAACCAAAGTTGCCACTTTCCCATTTTTTCTCGCAAACTAGACTCTGCCCTATCTTAACAGGAGCTTGTGATATGAAAGAGCATGGACCAGGAGGAAACACTTCAAGTGAGGGTAGTCCACCAGCAGTAGCTATGTCCACTTTCCAGAGGCAGCTGGGCAGCATTGCCAACACCAATGTCTCAGGTTCTGCTTTGGTAGTGCCAGTGGTGAAAGCTGGTCTGTCCATGCCCAAGGGTCTCAACAGTGGTGTTTTCATGGGACAAGGTTTGCAAGATGATTTTAGTTTCATCCTTGGCTGCAAACCTCTGCACCTGTTTCTCGGATCGGTGCAGAGATTTTGGGAGCCATCTATTCGAAAATTTTTTCTTAAATCAGCTAGAGTTGATTTCCATCATCTACAACCTATAAATTTTGAGATTACAGAGAAATAATACATGTTTAGTGTTCTTTTCAATTGTTTTTTATTGTTAAGCAGTTGGCCTCCTGTTATTTTTGCAGCTAAAAAATTTTCTAAATGTATCAGCTAATGTCTTAATAAGAATGAGTCTCTAGTATCTTCAAGGCCCATGCTGTTGCAGCTACCAGGAATATAAAATAATTTCTAGTAATGAAACAGACTTTCTAGTTTTGATGCAAATAAATAAACAAATAAATAAATGTGATCGCTGATTTTTATACATAGATAGTCACCAGGTTTACTTACATGATAGTGTCTCAGGCAGAAATCATCACATATTTCTTGATACAGTGGAAGTGTAATTTATTATCACTTTCTTTCAAAGTCTTATCCAAGACTCAATGCTCATGGTTATAACATGTCTTTAATGAGTTCTTTATTTTATTCTAATTTTGAGACACTACATTCCCTGACTTAACCTAGGGCTAAAATTGAGTGTTGAAATCCCACTGTGGTTTCTAGTTCATCAGAAAACATACTGAGCTCTCCCAAAAGGCTTATTTCTCTATGTTTATAACAGAGAAGTGAGTGAATCCAGGATAAGCAATGCTTTCTGGTCTCTTTTAATTATTAGAATGAAGAGCCTAGGTTTGACAAAGACATTGTACAGCTGAAGCAACACTAAGAGGTGTAAGGGCCAAAACTAACCTTTCAGTGAAAAAGACACTTGCCACACTCTTCCCACCATCAAAAAAACCCACTGCTTTTTCTCTTGAGCCTCATAATTCGAGCTCAGATTTTTCTTGTTAGTACACCCTTTACTGACACAAAGATGCTCTACTTGTCTTACCTTAGTCTTTTTCTGTATTGTAACTCACTTGTCCTGATCATGTGGCTTAGAACTCGTGTGGTATAGTCATCTTTCCCCATGAAGTCTAGAGGCTTTTATCTTTTTTTCTTTCCTGACAGAAGATGCTACTGGATAACTCAGTTAACCTTTGCTTTCCTTCATTGGATTCAGCTCATTCTTCGGGCTGCGAAAAACGATCCTCTAGAATATAGTTCTCAAAATTCAGAAATTATACACTTGCAAATAAGTAGCTCTTTTTGAAATTTCTAAGGACTGTGTATCTGTGAAAGGAACAGTGCTTGGGAACACCTTGCTCTTACTTTTTCCTTTAATGGATTGCTACAATTTCAGAAGTATTATTTATAGCTGTAAATCAGGATGTTTCTTGATCTTCACAGGAGAACTACAATTTCTTGTCAAATATTTTTTATAGATAAATAATATGATAATAATATAATAATTATTATTATTAATAAAACTGAAGGTCAGGATTTCTTCCTTCATTGTCACTTTTTTCTAAGATAAGTTCCTTTATTCCTTATTACCTAAGAAAAGACCAGAAAAAAATGGTAAATACAGTAATGTGAAATGAAAAGATCTTACCTTCTTTTAGAGCTACATTGATTTAAAATGCATCATTGACAATATCACCATCATTCAAAGTACTGTACTTTATTCAGGTGGCAGTTACTATTTGCAAATTCAGAGCTCATCAGAGAGGGCTTCTTTTTTTTTTTTTTTTTCCTTTCAGTCCCACAAAACTCTCCTATTCCATTAAAACAATGAATTAGAAAAATTATGAAAAATAGCCTGAAGCTGCCTCTTTTGTTCTTTAAAATACAGTACTTCTATTGAGGGTTTCAAATGGAATTTATTCATATGCTAGATGTATGGGATTGGACTAGCCTCATTTTGAAAAGGTATATATTCTTCATTACTCTTTTGCCCATATCTCTGACTGCTTTAACTGGTATGTTGTTAGGTTGTATTTGATGGTTACTGACCAAAGTAGGTCTAATTTATAACTTTTGTTTTCTTTTTCATGTTATGGCTGGTTTTGAGATGAGTTACTATATTCATCCTGGGCCATTCCTTTTAAGGTTAAAAAATAAATTTTTGCCATTCCCTTTGTGCTCATTATTCATATAAATTCAATAAAAATAAGAGATGCAGATGGGGGTTCCTTGAAATAGTTATGATTAAAAGTATACATTTATGAAATATTTCTTCTGATTCTGAAAAAAATCTTAACAGTTTAAATATAATTTATGGTTTACACATATAAGCAACACACATGCATAAAAAGGTATGGGGTTATGTATCATGTACTTACTTTAGAGAAGTAAAAAACAAAATAATGCACCCTTATTTACCATTTTAGTAAAAAAGATAAAAGCTGTTACTATTAGCTATTACTTCATTACATAAAAACAGAGTTATCTAGGACTAGGGGTGGCAAACTAGGTTCCACAGGCTTGTTACCTGGTTTTGTAAATACAGTTTTATTGGAACACAGGCATGCCATGCATTTGCATATTGTCTATAGCTTTTTTGTGGCTGCATTCCCCTTATAAGGGCAGAAATGAGTAGCTGCAATAGAAAACGTAAAGCCCCCAAACTCTAAAATATTTATTGTCGGCCATTTAAAGAAAAGATTTGCTGACCTCTGATCTAGCACATGTATTGGTAAGCCAATATTCTTCAAATTTAGAGGTTGAATGTGGGAGCTGTCACATCTTCTAAGAATAACTTATAAATATTTTATTTTTGGATAACTAGGCATGATACCCAGCAACTAGAATCAGTGTATAAAAGAAAGGAATATTATGTCTCAAAATGCTCCATATTCATACTATAAACCTCCACCACTTGAGATAAACTACAGCAAACTTTCTGTTAGACACGAAGGAGCTATTTATCATAGCTACGAAAGACCTAACTTCATACAGTAGAGAGCATAGTGTCAGCCATTCCACCAAGAACCTTATTCTAATGTGAAAAGGCAAAAAATAAAACCTATGCAAGCTAATGGGAGCTCAATAGACTGCTCTTCCTGAAGCCCATTTTTTGGAGGAATGAGTACAGAGAACCAGAGAGAAGTGAGGGCATTTTTCAGTTACCCTGCTTTTTACTTTCATACCTTGCTTTGGTTCTATATTCATTCCATGATGTTTGGGTTTTTAGAGAATTTTAATTCATCAAGAGTTGTATACAGCACTATAAAAATAATCTTTCAATATTTAGCTTTCTTGCAAATAGAAAATTCACTCCTTGAAAAAATAGGTCTGTTAGCTATGATTTTATATTTGTTTTACTATCACTGATTGTATTCCATTATTATTCCATTATTATTCAATATCACTAATATTATTCCATTATTTCCATCCCTTTTCATGCAATGTTTTGGACTTCATTGTTTGGAATTGTTCAGAAATATTTTTATCCTAATAGACATGACCTTCATCTGGGCTACTTAAATAGTTATTAGTGAACACAGTTGTTCTTTTTAAAAAGAAATTCTTCTACAATTAGGCATCTATGTCTCCAACAAGAGCATGAAATTTGCAAAAATATGATATTGCTATTTTCAATATGTAACAGTCTGCCCTGGTTAAAGATCTAATCTCTGTGTTTCTTTGACCTCATAACCTTTTACCTCAACTCTGAGTCTGTGTTCCATTTAAAAATGTAAATATTATTAGTGCATATAGGAAAGATCATTTCTGTTTGAAAATTGCATATAAATAACTCCAGAGGACTGGAAAGAAGCCTAGGCTAGAATCATTGCATAAGGATTAGATCTGTATTACATTAACTGAAGAAAGAGGGAATTTCATCTATTAACATATAGAACTAGTGAGGAGGTTTGAGCCAAAATTTATAAACAACACAGAAGTGAGACAATCAATGAAGCTTACGTTGAAAGATCTTTTCTCCACCGTTGTCTCTCTGAATTTTAAGTATCATATGAGTTATTAAGTATCAATACAGTCAAGTGATTAAAACAAAATGAAGGTTCTGCTTATGCTTTGGAATACTGAGAAAGCTGACGACTTGAGTCCAGGGGTCTAATTTCCATCCTGTTACATGTCTCCTGAAATGACCAAAGGAATATAAAAATAGACACTAATCTGCATCAGTTAAAGGACCAGAGAAGGGTTATCATTTCCATTGTCAGAAATAGCAGCGTATTTCTGCTAGATTTAGTGCAGATGAAATGACAAGGCACCGAAGCCTTGTTCAAAATTTCTCTCTGGAGAAAATGGTTCAGACTCTCAGGAAGCAATCAGAGGATGGGCTGGCAGACCCCTGTCACCTTTTTAATTGGAAGCATGAACATTGGGGGCAAGGAGAATCTATGGGGTAGATGGAGAGTTTAAATTTGGTATCATTTTTACTGTTTTAGAAGAAATGCATTTCCACTTAGTTGTGTGGGAGAGGCCTGGAATTTCCTTGTTTTCTCAGCAGAAATAATAACCATATTTAATTGTTATGGAGAGTTTATTATATGCCAGGTGCTCTTCTAAATGCTTAAGATAAATCTTCACATTTAATGCTCCTATTGACCTGGGCAGTAGCTACACTTATTAGACAGATTTATTAGGTAAGTAAAGCACAGCAACTTATCCAAAGTAAAATGATAAGTGAAGGAATCAAGATGTATATACAGTCTGGCAATTTGACTTGAGGTGGTGTCTTCATATATAATTTTATACGGCCTCCTTGAAAGTTAACAGTGCCATTAGCTATGTTGGCTTTTCAATGATACACAGAATTCCACTGGGTGTGGCATGGTTAGGTTTGCCAGATGTGGCAAATAAATAAACAAAAAATACGGGATGCTCAGGAGCATTTGTCTTTCAGATGATCAATGAAAAATATTTTACTGCAATTGCATTTTCCTATGTACTTTGGTACATACTTAAACTAGTAACATGTTTGTCATCTTACATTAAGAAGTTAATTGGACATTCTGTATTTTACTGGTCAACCTTGGGCATGGATCTTGCATGACAAGGAGGCACCCCATGCCAGGAGGAGGCACAGGAGGAGCTTCATAGTACACCTGGCCAGCAGGTTGTGCAGAAAGACCAGAGCACTTTATCTTGGTGCACCAGCTTCACCAAATATAGAAGAAACTGCACAAAGACCCGCTTTCTCTTTCCTGCACGAAGATCTTCCTCGGGAAAGTTCTGTATTCAAACTGCCTTTTGCTTCTCTTGGGAAGCAAAGTTCTACCTAGATAATATAAATTTGCATTTACCAGCCCTCCATCTGAATAGCTAAAAGCAGAAATCTGAGAACAAGCAAAAAAAAATAACATAAGGACACAAAAGGAGAAGCTGTGTTTACAGGCAGACTTCTAGGTGGATTTATCGCTTGTCTTTTAAGAATACGTGAATGATGGAGTTCCCGTCGTGGCTCGGTGGTTAACGAATCCGACTAGGAACCATGAGGTTGCGGGTTCAATCCCTGGCCTTTCTCAGTGGGTTAAGGATCTGACATTGCCTTGAGTTGTGGTGTAGGTCACAGACGTGGCTCAGATCCTGCGTTGCTGTGGCTCTGGCTGGCGTAGCCCGGTGGCTGCAGCTCCGATTAGACCCCTAGCCTGGGAATCTCCATATGCCACTGGAGCGGCTCTAGAAAAGGCAAAAAAAAGACAAAAAAAAAAAAAAAAGAATAAGTGAATGAGTGAAAACCCAAGTGAAGATTGCCAAGAGATTCTGCAATATGAAAGAAAGCATCTGTTATGAAATGTCTACTTTTATTTTTAAATCTAGAGAAAGTAGAAGTAAATGTTTGACAGTCTACTTTGAACTATCAAAAATTCAATAAAACTGAGTATTAGTTGATCCCCTACTATGGATGTAACATGCTCTGGTGATATAAACTGAAACAAAGGCCTTGCCATCGAAGAAATTTTTGGTAAAACAAATTCTAGTAATATAAATGAAATGTCAAGTGTTGTGGAACGAATGAGTAAATGAATGAATGAACCAATAAATTAGTAAACCAATTCAACCAAAGGAAAGGAGAAGTAACCCAATGTCGGAAGGGGCTATAAATATGATACCCTAGCTTTCTATATTCATCCTAAACTTCTCCATTTTGCCTAGAAAGCTGAAAACATTTCTAGGATTCTTTTATAGCTTAAGTTCTCTTTATGGTTTAAGTTTCAACAAATGAATGGCCCTGGGTAAGATTTAAAGGCAAAAATGTGGCAGTGGGCTCAGTTCTACTATAGGCAAGTCCATAATAGAGATATTGACTTTCTGGCAACAACATTAGTAGACACCTTGTGTCTGGATAATATCTTAGTAGATGTTGAGAGGTTGTTATGTCCATTTCCTTCAGGCCTCCCAACAGCCACTTAAGCCACTATAAGATCCACTTAAGATCCTATAATAAAATTATACATATAATAAAATTAAAAATCCACTTAAGATCCTATAATAAAATTCTTTGGCTTTAACTACTTGGAGGGCAATTCTATTCTCCACTCTGTACTGTGATGGATGTTGTACAAGAAACACTCAGAAGATTATATGTGATTGGCTCCCAAAAGCAGTTACGTTTGAAGGCAGCAATGATGTTGTTAGCCTTAGAAAGTAGACTTGTAGTGGCAAAAATTACTTAAATCATCACTATTACTAAAGCAAAACTGAGTCTCTGTTGCTGGTTGCCAGCACTCAGTAACCTATAAAACAATTGCTAGGATGGCCTGCCCAGCCAGCAACTGGGACAAGTAGATCACACTGGATTCCTCCTACATGGGAGAGGAGGTAGGTGTACTGACTAGTGAGTGCACTGGCTTATGTGGGATATGGATTTGCCTTTACAGTCTACTTTGTAATCAATATTTTTGGACTTACTGAAGAGTTTATGTTTTAAACCATGGTATTGCTACATAACACAACTCTTGACTGACCAAGACATTCATTATGTAGACTAAATAGGTGAGAAAGTAGGCTGACTCCTGAGGGATTCACTATTCTTAGCATGTACTCAAAAACAATGGGCCTTTTGTAAATATAGACCATTGAAAACTGTAAATTTGTACTTCACTACGGTAGAATGTTTCCCTATAGTACGACATATGCTTTCAGCCAGCAAATGATGTGCAGTCCTTTTTCTCTTGTAGTTGAAACATATGTCTGGGCACTAAGGGGTTGAAGTACTAGTAGCACTTCTGCTTTAGTACATTTAAGGACCCACTAACAATATTTTTGGTTCTCATTCCTGTGACTTTGCTTCTGATAATTTTGAGGACTTGGAACCCAAGAGATGAATCCTTCCACCACGAACACATCAACGTTTTTTTGAATTGAAAGTTAAGACTGCCACCTTTTAATATTGAGCTACGCATGACATTGGGCCAAGAGACAGAGAGAGGATTATTATATTTTCTGGGGTGATTAATCCCGATTACTAAGGTGGAAATGAGGTTTCTGTTCTCATGTGGGGCAGGGAAAAGCATATCTACAGCTCATGAAGTCTTCTAGAACACATTTTGGCTCTGCCAAGTCCAACTATAAAATTTAATGGAACAGCACACAGGATCAATAAAGGCTCAAACAGTTCAGTTATGAAAGTTTGGGTCACTCCACCAGTTAAAATTCCCAACTCATATGGTATTTTTCCCAATGATAAAGAGACCTATGAAAAGGTTTTAGAAGGAAGAAAGTTATAAATAATTATGACCTGGTGACCCATTGCAGAAATAAGGGCTTAAATAGCAATTCATATTATCTTCCTTGTGTGATTATATCTGTAGCACTTTTGCTAACCAATTTTATTTTCTCACCATTTTCTTTTTATCATTTTATTTGGAGCATGCTGGTATTAGTTTACTTTGCAATTTTGTCCATAATTTAAAGAATATAAAGATGGGGCTATGACTGAATGTGGGAGATGTGGTGACTAATGAGATTGTAGGCCTCCTTTTTTACACAGAAGGCGAAAGCAATTCCACTTGTACTTTGAAAGCTTCATTATTGCAGGATGTATTTTGTATTTTGCTGTTCCGTTGCTGTCATCTGAAAGGTTAAAATTGGAAAGGACTTGATCAAAGTTGAGTAACCAAAGCAGTAAATTGAGGTAGATACGGTGGCTTGGTATTCAACATCTATCTAAATGTCTCTCAAGGTTGCTTATGATACTGTAGGTATTAGAAAACTAAAAACCACATTTTTTTTTCCCACAGGCCCCACTACAGCTAAGTTGCTGGATATGATTAAAATTCTACCACTCATATAGACTTGAATGAGATTTGGAAAGTAGAAGTGAAACAAAATGTTGTTTCTATTTCTGTTGGCAAGGATGGTCAAAGAGGCATGTGCTTTTTTCTGCTACACCATTAGCAGAGGTCTCAGTGCCTGGTCACTAGATTTGTGGATGCCAAGGCAGGATATATGCCCTCTGTTTTGCTCTTCAGGATGCAATACGGATAGCATTGGTTTGGAGCTGGTATCATGGCAATTTCTTTATGGTGGTGCCTTAAAGATTGATTATAGTGGTTTCTGGTTTGTGGTAGTGGCAACACAGTCTGGAGCTGCAGCAGACATGTTCCACATTGGTAGGTGATATTTTCTGATAAAACAGAGACTATCATTTCCTGTGGTGGTCAGGTTCTGCAGTATAGTTACAGAGTCGCCTCTGAAATCTCAACCTGCGATTTGTTTCCTCAGGTATTCTGGACATTCTGTAAGTCAGACAACCTATAATACATCCATTTTGACTTAAGCTGGGTAGAATAAATTCTATTTCCCATGACATAAGCCTAAATATGAAAAACATTTGACCACAGAGGTTGAGATGAGAAGCAAGTAGACATAAGAACAGGCTGAAAAAAAGACCTACAGAGAAAATTAGGATTGCAAGGCAAAAAATAAATTTTTACAGTGAAGTATAATTGATTTACAGTATTATGTTAGTTTCATGTGTATAGCATAGTGATTCAGATACTGCAGATTCTTTTCTCTTACAGGTTATTACAAAATGTTGAGTATAGTTCCTTGTGCTATACAACAGGTCCTTGTTAGTTATTTTATATACGGTAGTGTATATATATTAATCCCAACCTCCTAATTTATCCCTCCCCCCTCTGTATACCCTTTGGCGACCGTAAATTTTTTTTCTGTCTGTGGTCTATTTCTTTTTTGTAAATTACTTAATTTGTATCATTTTCTTTTAGATTTCAAATATAAATGACATTATATGATATTTGTCTTTCTCTGTCTGGCTTACTTTAGATAATCTCTAGGAAGACATAAGTGTGAGACTGGATACTATAAAACTCCTAGAGGAAAACAGGCAGAACATTCTTTGGCATAAACTGCCACAATGTTGTTTTAGATACATCTTCTAGCATAATGGTAATAAAAGCAAAAATAAACAAATGGGACCTAATTAAACTTAAAACTTCTACACAGCAAAGGAAAGCATAAGCAAAACAAAAAGACCATCTACAGGATGGGAGAAAATATTTGCAAATGATGCGACTGACAAGGGATTGAGTTCCAAAATATATAAGTAGCTCATACAGCTCAATATAAAAGAACAAAAAACACAATCAAAAAATAGGCAGAAGACTTAAATAGGTATTTCTCCAAAGAAGGCATACAGATGGCCAACAGGCACATGAAAAAAATGCTCAAGCTTGCTAATTATTAGAGAAATGCAAGTCAAAACTACAATGAAGGGGGAGTTCCCCTCGTGGCTCAGTGGTTAACAAATTCAACTAGTATCCATGAGGATGCAGGTTCAATCCCTGGGCTTGCTCGGTGAGTTACAGATCTGGCACTGCCGTGAGCTGTGGTGTAGGTCACGATGTGGCTCAAATCCCACATTGCTGTGGCTGTGGCATAGGCCAGCAGCTGTAGCTCTGGTTTGACCCCTAGCCTGGGAACCTCCATATGCCACAGGTACAGCTTTAAAAAGACTGAAAAAATAAGAAAAGAAAAAAAAGCTACAATGAAGTATCACCTCACTCCAGTCAGAATGGGCATAATAAAAAAAAAATCAACAAATATTAAATGCTGGAGAGGATGTAGAGAAAAAGGAACCCGTCTACACTGTTGGTTGGAAGTACATTGGTTTAGCTACTATGGAGAACAGTATGGAGATACCTTAGAAAACTAAAACTGAGTTACCATATGATCCAGCAATCCCACTTCTGCGCCTATATCTAAAGAAAACTATAATTTAAAAGATACATGCACCCCAATTTCACTGCAGAACAATTTACAATAGCCAAGAATGGCAGCAATCTAAACATCCCTTGACAGAGGAATTGATAAAGAAGATGTGGTACACATATACAATGGAATACTACTCAGCCATAAAAAGAATGAAATAATGTCAACTGCAGCAACATGGATGGACCTAGAGATTATCAGAGAAAGACAAAATTTAAAAATCTAAGTTTTCTTAAGTGAATTAAACATTATAACAGACACTGCAGAAAACTCAATGGTTCTGTGACAAATTTAAGAAGCCCTCCTGAAAACAAGGAAAAGACTACAAAATTCAAACAATAAGACAATGCAGTAGACATGGATGTCAAGAGGTATTAAATGTGTGGATATTAAGTGTTACATAAAGAGAAATCAAAACTAAGGACACCAATTATTATAATGGGCTGAGGAGACAAACAAAAGAAGAAAATTTAATTCAGAAAACTATAGACTTTGGTGTGTAGAACACAAGGTCTCCTTTAGAGTTCCAGGTAAAATTTCCTGATTATGTGTTTGAATTTAAAGATGAATAAACATTATGTGAACATCCAAGCTCAAATAAAAACCATCTTTCAATGGTTTTTAATTCCTTTTAAATACTCTAAAAGGAATTCTGGTTTACATAAGAAGACCAAAAATAGTATTTTGCTCTATAACATTCAGTAACAACATACAAAGAAGTAATGTGTACAGAATTTTGATGAAAAAAAATTTTGTAAACTAAGAACTGTAAACCTAGCCAAATAGTCTGAGGTCAAAAAAGAAGCTTGCGATGTGTAAAAACTCATAAATAAGCCACATACAGATCTCTCCTGAATCCTGAAAGCAATTATTCAATAACTAATGGCAATCAACCAAGATGAGCCAAGGTAAATAAATGAAGACTATGGCAGGTGTTGTAAAAAGATGGGGTAGTTAACATCGAAACTCTGATAACAAAATAGAAATTAAAGTTCTAAAAACTTCTCGAAAATAAAGATTAATAATGTAAAATTTTGATAGATTTATTGACATATAATTCACATATCATAAAATTCACCCACTTAAAGTTTACTATTCAATTATTGTTAATATATTCACAGAATTGTGCAGCCATAGGCACCATCTAATTTAAGAACATTTTGTCACTCAAAAATAATCCCATTCCCATTAGCAATTATTCCCTATTCTCTCTAACTCACCCACAACACTAGGAATCCAGTAAATTAACTTTCTGTCTCTGTAACTATTTTGGTCATTTCATACAAATTAAATCATACATCATACAATATGTGGCCTTTTGTGTCTGGCTTCTTTCAGTTAGCATAACATTCTCAAGACTGACCCTTGCTGTAGCATGTATCAGTACTTCATTCCCTTCTATGACTGAACAATATTGAGTAGGATAGCTGTACCACATTTCATTTTTTCCTTCATCCATTGCTGGACACTTGGTATTTTTTATCTTTTTGCTACTTGATAACTCTCATGTACATGTTTTTATATAGAAATATCTTTTCATTTTTCTTGGGTTTATATCTTGGAGTAAAATTACTGGATCATATAGTAATGTTATGTTTAACATTTTGAAATACCGCCAAGTGTTTTTCAAAAGTGGCTGCACTATTTTATATGCCCGTGAGCATTAAGTTTCATCAGCAATATGGGAGACATGTACAGGATCTGATTTCTCCATATCCTCGCCCATTCCTGTGCTCTTTTTTCTTTTTGTTTTTTCAATTATTCTGTGGGTGTGGAGTGTATCTTCTTGTGGTTTTAATTTTCAGTTCATTAATAGACTAATTATCAAGCATATTTTCATGTATTTATTGGTCATCTTTCCAGTCTTCTTTGGAGAAATGACTATTCAGGTCCTTTGCTCATTTTAAAATTGGGTTGTCTTTTGAAATTATTCAGTTGTGTTGGAGTTCCCATTGGGGCTTAGCGGAAACGAATCTGACTAGCATCCATGAGGACACAGGTTTGATCCCTGGCCTCACTCAGTGGATTAAGGATGTGGCATTGCTGTGAGCTGTGGTGTAGATTGGACGCAGCTCAGATCTGGTGTTGCCATGACTGTGGCGTTAGGTTGGCAGCTTCAGCTCCAACTGGACCCCTAGCCTGGGAACCTCCATATGCTGTGGGTGCAGCCCTCAAAAGACAAAAAAACAAAGAAATTATTTTATTGTAACAGTTTTTTATGCATTCCAGATACAAATCTCTTTTCAGATATATAATCTGCAAGTATATTCTCTCATTCTATGGTTTGTCTTCCTATTGTCGATTATTTCATTTGCAGCACAAAAGTTTTTAATTTTGATAAGATCCAATTTATTTTTTCCTCATGTTTTCAATACCCATATCTAAGAAACTATTGCCTAACCTAAGGTAACAAATAGTTATTCCTATGTTTTCTCCTAAGAGTTTTATTATTTTAGGTTTTACACTTAGGTCCATGATCCAGTTTAAAGAATTCAGTGTATGAGAGGTTCAATTTTAGCTGGCTTTTATCAGGTTGAAGAACCAACTGTGCATTCCTGGGATAAGTTCCACATAATCATGATATATAATCTTTTTTACAACTTGCTAGTATGTTATTGAGATTGTTTTATTATAGTCATAAGATATATTGGTTCTGTAATTGCATTTTCTTGTGATGTCTTTGTATTGTCTGGGTAGCAAAATAATATAGTCTTCATAGAATGATTTGGGAAGTCCCTTCTGTTTCCTTTTTTAGAAGAGTTTGTGAATGATTAGTATTAACTATTTAAATACTTGGTAGAAATCTAAAGGAAAGCCCTTTGTACCTGGTTTTTCTTTGTGAGAATTTTTTAAATTACTAATCCAATCATAATTACTTGCTTTAAATAATTCAGATTTTTCTGTATCTTCTTAAGTCAGTTTTGGTAGTTTGTATCTTTTTAGGGATTTGCTGATGCCATCTAATTTGCCTAATTTGTAGGACTACACTGGTTTATTATACTCCCTTAATAAAATTTTTTATCTCTGAAACATTAGTAGAAACTCACACCTCTTTCATTTATGATTTTATTAATTTGTTTTCATTTTTATTTTTCAGTCTAGCCAAAGATTTGTCAATTTTGTTAATATTTTTTAAAGAATCAACTTTGGTATCATTGATTTACTCTATTTTTCTATTCTATAATTCATTTATTTCATTTATTGTTTACTTCCTTATTTTTGCTTGAGTTCAGTTTTTTTTCTGGTTTTTTTTTAAGTATTTCAGGTTTTTTTCTGGTTGTTTTTTTTAAGTAGAAGGTACGATTTTTTTTATTTAAGATTTTTCTTTTTTAATATGGATTTTTTCCAGTTTTCAATTTTCTTCTAAGCATGGCTTAGCGGCATCCCATATATTCTTGTGTGATGTGTTTTCATCTTATTCATCTCAAAGTATTTTCTAGTTATTATTTTGATTTCTTCTTTGATTCACCAGTAATTTAGGAACATGTTTAAATTCTACATATTTGTGCAAATCTCAATTTTTCTTTGTATTATAGATTTCTAGTTTAATTCTATTATGTTCTGAGAATACACTTTTCATTATTTTGATCCTTTAAAATTGATTAAGTCTTGTGTATGGCCTAACGTACGGTCCATTCTGGAGAATGTCCCATGTGTGCTTGAGGAAAGTGTGTATTTTCCTGTGCTTGCAGAGAGTGTTCAATAGATGTCTGTTAGATCTATTTAGTTGATGATATTCTTCATGTCTTCTTTATTCTTAATGATCTTCCATGTACTTGCTCTAATCTGTAATTAAAAGTGGAATATTGAAGTCTCAACTACTCTTGTTTAATTGTTTATTTTTCCTCTCAGTTCTGTTCATCTTTGCTTCATGAAGTTTGGAACTCTATTGTAAGGTGCATATATGTGTATAATTGTTAGAGCTTCCTGATGGAGTCAGACTTTTATGATTATAAACTACCTTTATTTATCTCTAGTAACTTACTTTTGTTTGTTTTAAAGTCTATTTTGTCTGATAGTGTGGCCACTCCAGCTGTATTATGGTTATTTGCATGATATATATACATATATATATATGTAGTCATACTTTTACATTTGCTTCATTTGTATTTTTGAAACTAAAGCATATTTTTTGTAGACAGCATGTAGGTGAATCTTGATTTTTTCTTTAATTTGGTCTTGTATTTTCAGCCTTTTAATTGGACTGTTTAATTCACTTAATGTTATTACTGATACAATTGGACTTATTTCTAGCATTTTACTATTTGTTTCCTTCATGTATCATGAGATTTTTTTCTCTGTTTATCCCCTTAAATCTTCTCTTGCATTAATTGAATATTTTCTTACATAATGTTTTAATTTCTGTAGCAATTTTGAAACTTTACATTTTCACTTATTTTCTTAGTGGCTCCTGTAGAGTTTCCAAATACACTTAATAGAAACTTCTTTATATTTATACCAAATTGATTCCAGTATGATACAGAAACATTACGTCTTTATAGCTTGAATCCCTCTACCCTCTTTCTGTGTTATTACTAATATACATTTTAGATTTATGTATATTATGAACACAAGAAATATAATATATATTACTTTATATAATTTTTATCTATTAAAAACTTGAGAGAGGAAATAAATGCAATATATAGTTGCAGAGTCTTTTATGTTAGCTTTCTGGTTCTCTTCATTTGTTCCTGTGGATTCAAGTTACTATTTGGTATCATTTTCTTAATCCAATACAGCTTTGTTCCATATGTTTTAGGCTCACCGATAAAATTATATAAATATTATTTTATGTAGTTTTTAAGTCAATTAAAAGAAGAAATAATATATGCATTTATAATATCATTTTAAATTACCTATTTACCTTTACCGATGATCTTTTTTGTGTGTGGATCTAATTTATTATTAAATGAGAAATTACCACAGTATATGGAAGAGTCCAGTTTGTATTTGTGAATAAGATAATTTGGAATAAAAAGTAACAAAATGTCAATCACTGTGATTATGATTTATATCAATTTGAAAGTCTTTTATTCATATTTGTTCATACATTAATGTGTTCTAATTTCTATAAAATGAGTATGCTACTTTATAATAAGTGAGTGTGCTTTAAAACCCTAGATTCTAAAATGGCACATTCTTATTTTTAAGTTTTTCAGTTACAAGTTCTTTTAGGCCTTTTAAATTTTCTTTGAGTATCTCATTCCACTCACTTAACTTCAAGAATATTGGTGAAAGGTGCAATGTCTCTGGACCATAGTGGAATATGCTTGAACAATACAAAAATCTCATTTATAATCATCCTGGGCAAAGAATTTACTTTTCTCAATGAAAATTGTTGCAGTTTGTCAAGAAGAAAAATTTCCCTGAAGAAGATAAAAATGGGAAAGCAACTTAAAATGGAATAAGTCAGTCTCTCAAATAAGCAACATTTTGGAAAATTTTGCATCTTATTCTTGTATTTTTAGTCATAAATAAGGTTTATTTGTAGAAGACAAAATCAAAGCATGTCATACAGTTGAGCTGGCATTCTCATGGATAAATGCGTAAGATGATGCTAAGGAAACTGACACAAAACACTTGATTGTGCCAACTTAGAAGTTCCCTCATTTCTCCTAGGAATAAATAAATGGAAGAGAACATTGCACCCTAATGGGGGATAGAAGTATTTTCATATAATTTAATCTAATTTAATTTTTTTTTTTTTGTCCTTTTGCCTTTTCTAGGGCCGCTCCCACATATGGAGGTTCCCAGGCTAGGGGTCCAATCAGAGCTGTAGCTGCCGGCCACAGCCACAGCCACAGCAATGCAGGATCTGAGCCACGTCTGCAACCTACATCACAGCTCACAGCAATGCTGGATCCATAACCCACTAAGCAAGGCCAGGGATCGAACCCTCAACCTCATGGTTCCTAGATGGATTCGTTAACCACTGAGCCACGATGGGAACACCCTAATTTAATTTTTTAAGCAACACATTAGACTTTTATCTTTCATTCAGATTTCTTTTTTTGAAGTTCCAATACATTTTATTTTGTATTGTTTTAAGGTATGCCACAGTGCTTTTAAATAGGGCTTATTTGTGGATGAACTTCTTTCAATTCATCATATTTTCATTCATTTCTTAAATATATTACCACAGATACGTTTCAGTGAAGATAGGTTAATAAAAATTAACCTCCTTAATTATATTTCTTTTCTTTTTTGGTAGTTTTAATATGCAGAATGAGTTAAATAATACTGAAAACTGATACTTAAGACCTCAAAATGACAGCACTGTCCACTAGAGGCCACATACAGCTTAGGAAAAATGAGGAGAACCATTTAAGATGATTGAAGTGTATATACCCAATTATGGGCTTTATTTTTATGAAAAAGGACCTTTGTAGAAGAAAACTAGAATCTCTCATTAGATGGCAGGGAAAATTAGACAACTTTAAAAAGTCAATGAGTGAACGTTAAACATTTTGCTTTCCAAAATATTAATTTCATAGGCGGCAATAACTTCATTGCTCCCTGATTATTGGCAAAGTCAAGACATGCATGTTCTCCTTTTGAACACTGTATTAATGAAATTGAAGGTTGTGTGCTTTACGTAATGTATGTTCTGCAACATTTTGAAAGCTTAGCTGGGAATCCCTGTGGTGCTGACTGAAGGAAAAAAGGAAGCAAAGTCTTCTCCAGTTTTTAAAAACCAGAAGTATTTTTCAGAAGTCATGTATGAAATAAACTGCTTATGAGAAAATGACTGTAATGCTGCCTCAGTTTTCAGTGATAGAGGGATCTGTTTAAAACACTCTGACATAAAAAATAAATCAGCTTTAACTTCAATTATTAAGTGCTAAAGTAGCATTCTTTGATAGAAAGGGGTGGGTTTCTGGCATTGCAATGATAAATATGTATGAAAAGAGTTATGTCACCATGGAAACCAAAACCTTGCCGTATTTTTTTAGACAAGGCAAATAGTATAATAGAAACTAGGGATCTCTAAAGACATTGTTGAAGACCAATCACTATTAGCTATGTTTTTATATTCTTAAGTTTTAATATTTCTTAGTTTTTAGTATTCATTTAAAGTTCTGAGGAAAACTTTGGGATTTTTATCAAGTCAATTTTGAAATTTCAAGCATTTTAATGACTATTTCTAAATAAGCATTTGCAATTGTCGGCATAGTTGCATTATTAACTAATGTGATTTACAAACTTTGAACGTCCTTCTGAAGAAATCAAATGTGTATTTCTTTAGGATAACATGGCCTCTCATATAGACATGTAGGCAGTTAGCTTTTATATTTCTTCTTCAGCTTTTGCTTCCTATAAGTGATTCCTGGATTAGAAGTGATGAAGGTTAATATCTGAATCCAATGATGTTTTTCCTGTGACAAATTTTATAAGTACTTTCTGGAGTTTCTGATAGAGTGTCCCTGGCTTTTTAGTCGGGACTACTTCCTGCTAGGAGCCAATACATTTCATATTCCCTCTTTCCCTAAAAGTACAGAGTTCAATTATTTTTAATGACTTAATTTTAAGTATAATTTTAAATGAAGGGTATGGTAGGCAAGCCAGATATACCTTCCAACGTAAGAGGCAATATTTTCAACAGAAAAGAGTACTGATATCCAAATGTCTAAACCTAGTTCTATTATTTAAAGAGCAGTTTGGCCTGGAAAAACTATCTCATCTCTCAGAGCCTTCATTTCTATGTTTCTAAAATGGGACTTATTATTTATCCATATGATCAGGATTATTTTGAGAATCATTGTTTACTTTAAAAATCTTTTTAAAATTGTGAATTATATTTCGAATATAAGGTGAAATTAGGTTTTATGGCAGATTAAAAACTCACCCAGGCAAATCTTGTATAATACTACTATATGATAACCTAAGTTAAGTTTATAGCTCATAAGGTACATCTAGACTGTGCTTATGCTATGCCAAAATATCTGGTTCACAATGGGACCGAATAAAACCAACAAGCTTTTGCACAGCAAAGGAAACCAAAAAGAAAACAAAAAGACAACTTACAGAATGGGAGAAAGTAATTTAAAAAGAGGCAACTAACAAGGGCTTAATCTCTAAAATATACAAACAACTATACAATTCAACAGCAAAAAAGCCAACAACCCAATTGAAAAATGGGCAAAAGACCTGAAAGAAGAAATACAGATGGCCAACAAGCACATGGAAAAATGTTCAACATCACTGATTATTAGAGAAATGCAAATCAAAACTACTATGATGGACCACTTCAAACCAGTTAGAATGGTCTGCATTAATAAGTCCACAAATAGCAAATGCTGGAGAGGGTATGAAGAAAAGGGAACCCTTCTACACTGTTAGTGGGAATGTAAATTGGTAGAACCACTATGGAAAACAGTATGGAGGTACCTTAGAAAACTAAATATAGAACTACCATATGACCCAGCAATCCCACTCTTGGGCATATATCCAGACAAAGTGTACCTTGAAAAAGACACATGCACATGTATGTTCATTGCAGCACTATATACAATAGCCAAGACATGGAAACAACCTAAATGTCCATTGACAGATGAATGGATTTAGGAGATGTGGTAACTATACACAATGGAATACCACTCAGTCACAAAAAACAAAGTAATGCCATTTGCAGCAACATGGATCGAACTAGAGACTCCCATATTAAGTGAAGTGAGCCAGAAAGAGAAAGACAAATACCATGTGATATCACTTATATCTGGAATCTAATATATGGCACAAATGAACCTTTCCACAGAACAGAAAATCATGGACATGGAGAACAGACTCATGGTTGTCCAGATGGAGGGGAAGAGAGTGGGATGGACTGGGAATTTGGGGTTAATAGATGCAAACTATTGCCTTTGGAATGGTTAAGCAATGAGATCCTGCTGTATAGCACTAGGAATTATATCTAGTCACTTATGATGGAGTATGATAATGTGAGAAAAAAGAATGTATATATGTATGTGTGACTGGATTACCTTGCTGTACAGTAGAAAATTGACAGAACACTATAAACCAGCTATAATGGAAAAAAATAAAAACCATTAAAAAAATCTGGTTCAAAAGTGAACATTCATATATGCTATTTTTCAAATAAAGTTTTATCTTCTTTTTTGTTTTATGTATTTATTTTGTCAGTCATCAGAATTATTAGCAATTATGTAGTTCTAATGAGCAGTTCAGGAGACACCTTCAAAATTAAAATCACTGTGGTAAATTTTTACAAGGGACATTAGCGGCTTTGATATGTTTACCTGACTGATAACTGTGTTACTTCACTGAGCAATGAGAAATATTTGATATAGCAAGACACCAGATTTTTAAACACAGAAGTTAAAATGTGGTAATGATCAACAAAAAACACCTCATTCTTACAGAGCATCACTCTATTGATGGGTTTCTTACAAAGAGGGTCCCATCTCTTCCACAAAATTGTCCTCATTCTTTAAAATTCCATAGTCCAGGGCTGCTGCAAATGCAGCAACCCTGCCATGGCTCTGAGAGTCAATGCCATGGCCAGTGTTGCTTTGTAAGAGTTATCTAACTGCTCCTGTGAGACGTAAAGCCCCTCCTACTTTGGGTGTGCCCTTTTAGTCAGGAAGCACATGGCAGGGCCTTCTGCACATCCCTCAGTGCCCTGGAATGCTATTACACTACCACACTTAATCTAATACATAGCACAAATGAACCTTTCCACAGAAAAGAAAATTGTGGACTTGGAGAACAGACCTGTGGTTGCCAAGGGGGAGGAGGAGGGAGTGGGATGGACTAGGAGTCTGGGGTTAATAGATGCAAACTCTTGCATTTGGAGTGGGTAAGCAATGAGATCCTGCTGTATAGCACAGGGAACTATATCTAGTCACTTATGATGGAACATAAAGGAGGATAATGTGAGAAAAAGCATGTGTGACTGGTCACTTTGCTGTACAGCAGAAATTGACAGAACACTGTAAACCAACTGTAATGGAAAAAATTAAAATCCCTTAAAAAACACAAATAGTACATTGTTTACTATTAGAACAACTGCTTTTTTTTTTCTTTTTTTCTGTAAGAGGAACTTTCTCCTCACATAGCATTCAAAGTAATTCTTATTAACAGAGTACCAAGTCTAACTGAGTACTTGAAGAGCCTCAGAGTTTTAAGATGGTTCAGGACTAATTAGGTCAGATTCGCAATCTCGGTGACCACTAAAAATTGCTTGTGGAACTACTACTACGACAAGAAAAAAGCCCACCTCCAAAGAGAATAACTAATCCTATGATACTTAGTTTTCATTTACTCTTATTTATTCCAACAAGGAGTATATATTTTGTAATTTCCTTTTATTGGACAAATTTATGCTTTTAAGTTCCTTACATCTTTAAATAAATAACAGATTTCCTGGCTTCATAGATAGTTTCACATATTTTCTGAAAAGTAGATATTTATTTTCAAAATTTTTTATGTTTTCTAAGATCAGAACCTATTTTAAACAAAGCTATGGACTCTTAGGAATACTTGAAAACAAGAACAGACAGAGTGGCTTTCTTATTGAATGAACACTTGAGCTATAAAACTATGGCTCTGCAACTCTACATTTATATCTTTAAACATTGTCCCTAGTTATTATAAAAATTTAAATCTCCACCACTTTTAATGATAGAAAAAAATGAGGAGCTGTTTGAGCACATTCATCCACTTTTACTGTAACAGACTGGAATATTATGGTCAAAGTATATGCAAAAGTAAATACAAACAAATCAAAATCATCCCCAAATCCAGATTTTTCCCCTACACAATGACTAACATCTTGAAATTTCTACTTATGTAGATCTATTTTTTTACTCATACCGTCACACAGACAAAGCAGTTACTTAGATAGTAAGTTTATACAAAGAACATCACTATCCAATATTGCTCCCAGCACTTCCAAAAGGTAATTTCTTACTGGACAAGGAAGAGATCTATTTCTGCCTCTTTCCCCTACAGGCACAGATTTTAAGGCTTTATTAAGTTACATAAAAATCTTTGGATTCTTATATTTATGTGGACAAAAATAAAAGCACTTAACATTTCTTATCAAGTCTGATCAGTGCCATGTTTTCACTCTAATTTCTAATGATGGTTCTCATAGTGATTTTGTAGCAAGAATTTATTTAAGAAAACATATTAGGGTTTCAACAGGTTGAAATATCAGAAAGTAAGGAAGGGTTAACAGCTAACGTAAGTTTAAAGAGGTTCAAACAGACCTATTTACTGACTATTTTTAGGTAATAACGTTCATTTGTGTGAGCCATAAAAAGGCAAGCCTTTCTCAAAAGAGACACTGTTTTTAGACATGCTGTTAAGCTAAAAAACACCTCACACACATCTAATAAGTAACCAATAACCTATTTCACCATAAAATGCTCTCATCCCTACCTCTTCTATCTAGCTATGTCTCGTGTGTCAACAGTTTATCACGGAGGTGAAAAAAAATAAGAGAAAGTAAGGGAAAAAATAAGACAGTGAAAATATATCACAGTGAAAATCTTTTAAGAAGAAAAAACACGCAAAATATACTACAACATTTTTGTATCTAAGTGTGCCAGCTATCTTTAGACACTAATAGAAGAAAAAGTGACTTGAATTCCAATTACGAAATTATCTGTTTTTCAGTTATTAGTCACTGCATTCAAAATTTCATTTTTAAAAATGATACCACTTCTTATCATTATTATTTAAGAAAAATAGAATTAAACTAGTCAAATAGAGCTCTAGCTTTTTATACTATATTTATTTGAAAAAATAGCCCACATATGTATGCAAAGTGAGTTCAAACAGGCTAATATATGGGTAAATAAGCTGTGGTGTGAATTTAGGAACACAAAATAGGTAAAAATTTTTCTGAGGTGTCAATGATATGTCTTTGTCCATTTCATTTAATGATTTAATGACCATTGAAAAGCTTTGACAACGGCGTGGAAAGAGTGAGTGGGATGGGGAAAGTTTATGTAAAGAAGGCAAAAAGCATAAGAACGCTTAGGTTTGAAGTTGACAGAAAGGTAGAGAGGAGGAATCTGGGGTCCTTCCAAGCTCCTGCTAAACTTGACTGTCTCCTTTCTTCTCCTTCAAAAATCCAGGTTAGCCCTTCTTAACACTGCACATGTCATTTTACCTTCAACAAACAAGCTTTACTTTAAGCTACATGGAATATACAACCACAGGCATACTCTTCTGTCAACCAGTTATGTTTTGGCCTTTTGAGTTGAGGATTGGAAAAGGGAAGACTAACCAAAAAGAGATTTTCTGAGGCCAAGCTCACAAGGAACCAGGAGTAGAGGATCAGTATAAACAGTAATACAAACAAGAGATTTTAATGAAATCTCTTATTTTGATTGGAATTGAGCCATAAAACTTTAGCTGTTTGATAGCATCTATTAAAAATGAAGCTCAAAAAATTACTCATTTTTTAATTGTGTATTTGAAAATAATGTATTTCTTTCCCATTTTTTCAGATATTTTTTCTTCATTATGAAACTTTCCAGAACACAAACTGCAACTTGTAAATAATTCTGGCTTGGCAAGTCCTTATATGCACTCACAAATTACATACTGTTCTGATTAGGCACACCAAACATGCTACTCAGTATGTAGACATGTTTCAGCTCACAATGACAGTTGACGTATGATTCACTACGCCAACTGCTCAAGGCATTTGTACTAGTTCAATATTCATATTTATTTATGTCAAAATTCTGGTGTAAACAAAGCAATTGAAATGATGTATCAGATGGCTACTGACAAAGAGTACAAAAAACTAGTCGTACTTTAAAGGAAAAAAAAATCACGTAAATATGTCAGTCCTATGAAAATAAAGTAGCTCCGTTTAAAAGCAAAATAAAGCCAATGACATTCCATCATTATATGTTTCCTCTACCATTTTAGTTATCTGCCAAACTGGAATAACTGTTAAGATGGTTTGAACCATTTGCTTCAGAAAAAGAATTTCTCTACTAAGAAAAATTCATTTAAAGAAAGAAAAATCAAATTCTTATTTTAAGTTCCCTCAAATCAGAGCTAAATCCAAGTGCCTGTTGCTCTTTCCTACACAAACTTCTGAAGGATCCAATCAGTGAAAAGTCATTGCATGGGCAGTATAATGTGTTATTTTACCTTAACAAGCAATTGTAAATCACTCCATCAAGGGAAACACTTGTTAAAAGCTTAATGGCCAGAGAAAAAACATGCAAATTTCCAAAAGGAAAACAAGAACGTATTTCTGGGTTTGTCTCATAAATTGCACCCACACCCTGACTGGCCACACAGGAAGAAGGCCCAACTTACTGCTTAGGCAATAAACCCAAGCTTCTCAGTGGAGAGAACACACTGTTGATCCATATCTTCTTGACAGGCATTTATATCTCCCATCAGTGATTACTACAAAGTATAATTTAGTACTGGGAGAGTGTACCTGAATAGTTCTATTCCCATGGTGGGATAAAAAAGGGGAAAAATTATATAATATATTATATATATATATATTTTTTTTTTGTCTTTTGTCTTGTTGTTGTTGTTGTTGTTGTTGTTGTTGTTGTTGTTGTTGTTGTTGTTGTTGTTGTTGTTGCTATTTCTTGGGCCGCTCCCGCGGCATATGGAGGTTCCCAGGCTAGGGGTTGAATCGGAGCTGTAGCCACCGGCCTACGCCAGAGCCACAGCAACGCGGGATCCGAGCCGCGTCTGTAACCTACACCACAGCTCACCGCAACGCCGGATCCTTAACCCACTGAGCAAGGGCAGGGACCGAACCCGCAACCTCATGGTTCCTAGTCAGATTCGTTAACCACTGCGCCACGACGGGAACTCCTATATTTTAATATATATATATAATACACACACACGCACACACACATATGAATTAAGAATCATGTCCTTTAAAAGCCACCAAAACAAATTTATGTTGTCCTCCGAATGGTTTGCATTGACCTCATGAAGCTCATCCAGGATTTAAAATGGAAGTGGGTACAAAACCTAAGCAAATAACTTTAAAATGTCACAGGAGAATGAAAGAGAATGGAATTTAAAAAGCATACAAGATAGAGAAATAACAAAAAAGAAGGAAGAAATGAGAAAAGCATTTGGGGGGGGGTGGGTTCTAGGTTGTTTTTCCCTAACTCTAGAACATATTAAAAGTAAAGCCTTCTAGTTATTAACACTGCATTGAAATCTGAACAAATCTGATTCAAATCAATTGTATTCCTTTATATTCCCCCCTGTAACTAATAGAGTAAACATATTATTTTTTACCTAAAGGGCTATTAAGAAAAAAAGTGTAATGTGACTTTTTAAAGTTTGGAAATTGCTTATAATACTTCTTCCATAATATATTCAACATCAGAATGTCAATAATGTGTCAATAAAAGCAATTTGACAAAAATATAGAGTTTCAACTACCCTGCTTAGGTAGATATGCGGAAAAAAGATTCCATAAAGATGCAATATCATGTTATTCAAAGAAAAATCCTGCTTTGTTCCTTCACTTCTAATTTCTTGTAAAGATTTTCAGCTTCTGTATTTTCATGACAATTTATTTTACCCATTCCTTTTACACGATTGTACTTTGAAATGCACAAGTTTGACAATGGATTAATTCCAATGGCAATCTGGCTTGGAAAGAGCTAAAAAAGAAAAAAGAAAAAACTGCCACTTAAATAAAAACCCATCTTCATTGTTCTAATTTAAATAATTTTGTTGGTGCAGTTGGGTTTGGCTGATTGGGTCAATCTGTCCTCTTATTAATTAGAATTTTTTGAATTAAATAAAAAATAAAGATCTGCCTGAAACCAGAGATAATAGTTCAGAAGTTAGGAACAGAAAAACATGAAGGAAACATACCTTTAGGGATATAGTGTCCTCTGATAGATTAAAAAAAAAAAAAAAAAGAAAGAAAAACAACCCTCCTGCATTGAAAGCCTATCTTGAAAAAGCATCTTTCTTAAGGATAGCACTTATTTTACATTCCACTAAAATGAGCCAATTAATATTCAAAAGTAAGCTTTCCCACAATAAAATGCTATTAACATATCCTTAGCTCACAAAGCTTTTAGAATCTATATATCTCTGTGGTGTATACATTCTTTCTATGATGCTACCAAGCTGCTGTTTTCAAGAAATTGAGTCTTTTTCTCAGATCCCAGAATAATCCAGTCTTATAGGAGTCCTACAGTAGTCACTTAACCTCTCAGAATAGTCTCATCAACTGTAAAGTACAAACTTGGTCTCTAAGACTCCTTCCTCTTTGTCATGCCTATGCGATTATTTCAGCTACCTGAACAGCTCAAACAGATCACCTGCAAGGGGGGAAGGAGGGTGACGGTGAGGGCTGTCAGTGATACAAAGAGACAAAAACTTTGTAAAAATATCTGTTCAATACAGTCACTCGAATTGAAAAATGTGCCAGCCTATCTCATATTTACTTTCATCAAATTTTTGTCATTAATTGACCATTAATTCAATTATAAAATATATTGATATATCTAAACTGTTGTCGAAAAGAAAACACGTACTTAACTGCTTAATAAATTACAAATGGAGAAAGAGGTATTGGGTAAACTGTTTGGGTAGCAGAATAAAATTTCAATAAAGTTAATAATGCATTATCTATTTTCTGCTTCTGTTATAGATAGTTTCTGATTCTCCAAACTGTTGTCTGACAGGTCTGTGTTCTCCTGGCCAGGTAGTGGTACATTTTTCAGCTTGTCAAATTTCCTCGCGCCCTTTTTCATTATACAGCATTGCTCTGTGCTTAGCCACTGTATCCGTGCGTGCAGACACACTCTACCTTCAATGTAACACTAAAATTGATTTGCTAGGCGCTCCTTTGCTTCTTCACATTTCACATCTTCCCATTGAATTTCTTGTGTCAAGAGCATAGCACTATCTTTCTACTTCCATCCTCTGAAATCTGAACACTCTCTGGGTTTTCTGAATATTTAAGTAAGCTTTGTGACTGATGTCAGTGTGTTTCATTCTATAGTACTGTGTTCAATGCAATTTTGTATTATTCTCTGAGAGTATTTGGTGCTTGTTTTCATTTTGGATTCTTTCTCTTTTAAAGATATTAAATCTTTTATTAAATGGTCTTTTGTGTAAATTAATGGCAGGAGACTTTTCGGTAAAAAGCAAAGTTCTTAATTAGTATTTCCCCCAGAAACAAACTAAAAATAAACAAACAAAACACTTCATAATATAATATGGATCTGTTTGAGGTTAATAGTTTTTGCTTATCTTCTACAAAGAGGATATACAAGGAAACAGCAAAAACTAAATTCACAGATGGAAAATATGCTTTCTTTTCTTGCAAATTGGAAGAAATGAATGTAAAATGATTCTGACTTGCAATTAAATGACCTAAGTTGGCACCAAATCATGAATGTTCTCTGGAGAATCCCAAGCCTGACCATTTGGTGCTCATTGATAACACATATGTATTGTAGCCTATTGTTTTAACTGGTCAAATTTCAAGACTTTGGAAGCCTAGGTGAAAGTTCAAACTTCTTTACTAAAGTGTGGCCATTGTATAATAACACACCCAAGATGATTCATTCAGTTAACCTGATATCTACTCATCAAGGAGGAGAATAAGCTGAGGAGGTATTATATCTTTCTCTAGCATAACATGTTAAGTGCAGCATTCCAATCTAAAAGGTAGAATTGTTCCTTTGAGTAAAATAATTAATGAGCCCAACAAAAGGAAAGCTGTTACGAGAGAGACCTCTAGTGGAAAAAAATGCAAGTGCCTTGGAAAGGGGTTTTATTGTTTATGTTTCATCTGAGAAACAGAACTTGCATTCCCTGATTAAGACAGCATCCACAAAACCGCAAATTAAAATTCCTCTTTCATTATAAATGCATGCGATTTGTTCAAGCAAATAATACCTTTCAGATTGGAGCCTACAAAGTACTTGAGGGAGAAAATTTGTTTGACATTAGATCTTGAAAAATAAGTTACAGGTAAAGAAGATTTGTAAAAGAGAACAGCATAAATTTGGAGGTACTGCATAAGTTAGAACTATATCCTTATTTGTTTGCTGAATTATACTTTAATTGTAGGTAATTGTTTTATATATAAAATATCAAAGCACCTTTTTATGTGGGGTGGTGAAGCATGGATTAGGCATTTTCCATTTCTTCATAACTCATAACATTAATAATAAAACAGGATAAAATATTAACTCAGTGTTATTTTCTTAAGAGAAACAGCAAATGTTGGTGACATGAAGTGAAAGAAGGCACCCAAGGACAGGTTATTTAAAGAAAATAGTTGCCTCTGGATTAGAGTATCTCATTCAATGAATAATCTTTAGTTTTAAGGTTAGTTTTCCTCTGTTCTTCAAACAGTTGCATTTAATTCCCCCTCTGATGTATAACTGATTTTAATCACTTACTACAATTTTCTAGTTTAAACAATGTCAGTGATAAATATCATAACTAAGATATATTTTTCTCCTTAGAGATCTAATAGTAAATCCCAGAGAAATTTGGGTCTACTAACTGTGTTTACCAACTAGGTAGTAAAATAACTTCTAATTTAAATTAGCACATCCACTTTAGTTCAGAGTAATAGCATGACCCAGAACTACACAATTTAAGAAAGTGCTCCAGGCATAAGGAAGTGAAAGAAGTTGGTAATTCAAAGGTGTAGTATTAACAAGACAGAAATATGGCCACAATGTTTAAAAAATATATTACAACTGGTAATCAGTTGGTTACAGTAATTTCTGAAATCTGCTTCTATAATAATAACTGTTCCATACTTCTTTTTAAAAATTAACCACAGTAGAGCTTTAGGTTTTGTTATTGTTCAGATATTCATTAAGTTTAGGAAAGAGATATTTTGTAAGGCTGTTTTTTACTCTCAGCATCAGCCCCTAGTTTTCTTATCTATTTTTAATTTTTCCTATTGTCTTTAATAAAACTCTCTTCAATTTCTCCTCAGGACAATGAAATTTTAGAGCCTATTTGCAAAGCAGATTATTCACAGCCGTTGAATTCCTCGTACTAATATATCTCAGTTAATGCTGAAAAGGATCTATCTTTCCATTCTTACCAAAGTCTGAATATCCCATAAAACAGGACATCATAATTCCAAGGAAGTGTGCTTCATGAATCTTTTCAAATTTGGGCTGGTGGCTGGCAGCCAGTTAAATGAAAATTGGTAACAGAGGGTTTGGGGGTGGTGCTAGAGAGTGTCACTCAAATTTTATTTTAGTGACTTAGTTTCCCATTTAGAATGGAGTTCTTTCAGAGAAAAAAAAATAGCTGCAAATTTTGGAAGCTTTGAATGAGATTTTTTTAATATTTAAAAATAATTATAATGGCTAAAGGAAAGTATCTAAAGATAGAAAAACATAAAGCAACATATTTATCTGTCCTCCTTTCTTATTTGTTCTTCTTTAAAATAAAGCTATTCGTGTTTCTAGGTTGCTGTGTGTTCTTTAAATAAAACTGCACATTTCAGTATGTAACTATTTTCCCTAAAAATTTTGAAGCCTGTCTCTATCGACATGTGCACCTTGTGCGTGGTTTCCTTGCACTCTCTCTGATCTTAATAGGTTTCACCATTTATGCTTCACAAAAAGACTAATTTCCACAAGCACCTTAGGAAGCTACAAAGAGTAAAGGTGGAAACTAAAGTCTTCTGAGTTTGCCAGAATTCTCATTGGAAAAGGAAAAGTCACAATTCAGTCTGGCCGAGAGGCTGGAATCAGCCGTCTCTCCACTCACCACATTATGCCTTGTTTGAGGGCCTCTTTCTCTCTCTCTCCCTCTCTCTCTCTCTCTCTTTCACACACACACACACACACATATTGGCAATAGGAAAGAACCTTCAAATACAACTCTGATTTCAGGTTTATTGCAGACCCCATCTTAATTATTAGTTTTTCTGTACCTACTATTTGCCCTTTTTGCTTCTCTTTTTGATGTGAACAATGGGGGAATAAAGGAAGGAAGGAAGGAAGGAAGGAAGGAAGGAAAGAAGGAAGAACCACTAAACATGTGCATAATTTTTCATTTCGCTTTCTAGTTTGGAGCTGTATTTTCAAACACTCTTCATTCCAGCTGCAACAAATCGATTCTGAACTTATCGTTTTCCACCATTCTATGTCATCCCCACCCTTACTCCATTTCAACAGCCGGAACCATCACATAGGCACCAAACAAGCGGTTCCAGTAAAACATTCTAGTAAAAACAAACATCCTTGGAACCACCCTCAACTGACCCAAGAGTTCTGATTTCTGCACCATTGGATTATTGTTGCTGCTCTGCCATTAAACATGTCACCTCAGCAGGTCCCTAACCCTTCTGTGCTTTGGTTTCTCTATCCACAACAAATAGGTATCACTATTTCCCCTATCCAATGTTGATATAAAGATAAAGTGCTTGGAAGAAATACAATACAAGGTATTATTATGCATCTGAAAATGAAGACAGCAGCTGCCAGATACTGTTTGAAGAATTCCTCTGCTTAATAGAATTGATGGCTGTACTTGAAATCCTCCTGCTTAAATGCTGTGCCCATTGCTTTGGGACCCTATATAGCCACACAAATGACTGACCCTGAATTGTGTGTGACACTAAGCTGAACTTTGAAGTGAATTGTGCATGTTTCCTTCCCTTTGCCAATAAAGCATCTGTAGCCAATTGGTGTTCAACATCATCTTCCAGCCAAGAAAGGATTTTAGGTTCCAGATACAACTGCAAAATAGAGGGCTACAGTGTCTAGTCTCTGACTGTTCTAGGCTTTTCATCCTTAAGGAATTTCAGAAGAAGAAGGAACTCAGAGGTCATCTCTGCTCATTCATACAACAGGAATTATTTAACTACTTACTAAGTAAGCAGAGCTTTCTCTGGTTTGTGAACAAGAACATTTCTGGTAGGAAATAGCCTTGAAATGTAAGTTATTATAACCGACATCTTAATCAATTCAAGATTTTTTTCAGTAGAGTTAAACATCAGGTTTACTTTCCCTTTACCATGAGAAATCACAAAGGTCAGTCAGTATGGATTTTCTGGAAGACCATTGCTCCTACATCAAATATAGGGAAATAGTAAATGCAAGTTGTTCACCTATTTTTTTTTTTAAAGAACATTTGGGCTTGCCTCTCCACTAGATATGTTATCTAAAGTATCTCCCAACTCTAAAAATGTTGATTCTATTTTTCCTTGTTCATACGGTAAAATTCATAGGAATTTTAAAAAGCACATATCAGTGTGAGGTTGAATTTTTGTTTGCATACTGTTTGGTAGATATTTGTACACAGAAAAGAAAGAATAGAGAAATTACTACATGGGTGATTAATATAACACTGCTGAGGTGCAGGTGTCATTTTAAACTTTGTTATAGTATATTGTACATATATCCACCTCCTTTATTAGATTATGAATTTTCTGAAGGCAAGGATCATAAGAATCTTTGTAACTCTGATATCCTGAATTTATTCATTTACTGAACACCTGCTATGTGCCAGCAATATTGTTAAGCGTAGAAATTTTTACAAAGATGAATACATGATCCTAGCCCTAAAAGAATTCATAGTCTAATGGAAATAAAATTATGTTATATTATATGATTTTAGCAACTGTACAGTTTGAAAAGCACATTTATTTCCATGATATCCTTTGAATTTTAACAACAATAAGTGGTTGGTATAATTAGCCCCATTTTTACAGATGAGGAAAGTGAGTTTCTCTGAGGCTAATTATGCTGTTTCTGGTGACTCAGCTAATCAATGGCAGATCATGAGCTCCTGGCTTCTTACTCCAATCCTGTGGGTGCTTAATAAATACTACTATTAATCCAACAAGGCATGATTGTGTTGTTGGATTATTAATACCGTTGGATTATTAGTTGTCCTGCTTATTTTTCTTCTCTTTCTGATCAAATGAAAATATTTATAAACACCTCCCTAAACATCTGTCTTAAATCCATTCCATAAGTAAGTTACATAAAATCAAAACTGAAACTCCTGATCTGACCAGATGAATTGTGAACACAGAATCTTTCAAAATAAATCAAAATATTCACATACCCTAAAAAATTTAGTACCACAAATCCGATTCAGTCCATTTCAACAGTCAAAAAAAACTACTTTTGTGCATAAGGCATTGCATGCAATAGAAGGATACGTTAGTACTTGCCCTCATGGTTCCATTTCAAAGAATTACTGTGCCAGTTGTTTCCTCTGTTATGGGTCCAGGAAAATCTGATTCTTGTTAGGATCACTTCCTATACACAGGGAAAGTAGGAGAATGCTGCTTTGATTCAATCCAGTCTACACATAACACTGTGCCTGCCAGGCTGGATTTGTATTAAAAAGAGAAAAAAGAATAATATGTTACTCAAAAAGCTTCTGTGTTGCAATCAGAGGGGTAGTGGGGAGAGGGCTGGAGTGATGATGACATCCTGTGCATATGGAAGAAATATTATAAAGAATCATTGAAGACAATCAGACTATATGATATGTATGTTAATTAGAGTAAGCAATAGATCAAACCAGATGCAAATTGTGTACGGAGTTACCAACTGAGGACTCATTTAAAGAGTGTTAAATGTTCTGAACATCAGTATGACATATCTCAATTGGTATAAATGTAGAGAGTTCTGTGGATCTCACCTTGACTTTGGGTCTATTTTATTCTCCAGTATAGTTACACAACAGGCATAGGCACCTCTGGCCCATATTCGAATAATGAGCTTCCCCTTCTGCTTTTTTTTTTTAAGTCTCCCCAAACCACACTTTGGGATAAAAGTATGTTTACCATTATTGAAAATACTGTAACATGGGGATGTTTGAGTATCTTAAACTGAACATGATCAAACTGCAGATCACAAAACAAGTATAATTCTGCTACTGTGTATCGTATTCATTCATTTATTCTGTGTATTTTTATTGACAATTTACCCTGAGACTATAAAATGATGAAGCACAGTTCTTTTTCATAGAAAGCCACAGCTTAGTGAAGAAAGACAAATGCAAAATTATCTCTTTCAGTGAAAGTATATCAGTTAATATTGAATATGAGAGCCAAATGAAGATGAAGGCGGCCAAGTCACTTAATGAAGGTATAATGTCAACATAATCATTAGGTCTTTAAAGAAGTCACTGTGTGGTTCTTCTTTATCCCTGCAGTGCCTAGAAGCTTTGCTGACACATGGAGGACAGTAAACATTGCATGAATGAATGAATTAATAATGGAAATAAATATTACATTCAAATAACCCCCCAAAAGTCAGTTTTCTTGGCTCCAGTGAATAAATAAATGTTAATCTAAGAGTGAATGAAATAAATACTGCAGACCTAATGCTCAAAATGTTTAGAAATGGCCAGTTTTCTTGGAGGAGTAGCTTGACCCATCACTGCCCTGCATTTTTCACCCAATAACCTAATCATTTAATAAGATGGACTGAGTGAGAAGGGAGAATAAGTTGACCGTGTGACAGGTAAAGCATGTCCTCATTTTCACAGAGGCTTAGCCTCCCCAGTATAGTCCCATAGTCTCAATATAATATTTTGACTTTAGGGCTCCTAGTTAGTCCTGGAGGTTTTTTTTTCACCTCACACATTGAAAACATCATCTGTTTTAGTGTTCTGCTTATGACATCACTCTGACATACTGTAAACATGATAGCATATTTTATGGCACTGGAAAAATAAGCAAGGAAAGGAAATATCCTTCCTCATGCTTTGGTCAAATATATTTTATAGTTAACTAAACTTAGCACACATGGGGTTTCCAGGAATGTTCAGAAATGAGTTTCCTACTTCGAGTAAAATTGATCTAATGAATGCAACTATTCACAGCAAAACTTAGAGATTCCTTGAAAATGTATTACTTCCTGTTTCCAAAGACGTATTAGCTCCTCTACAAAAAAGTCTTTACTATAATTATAGTTCTAGGTCGCTAATATTGAAAGGCTTATGGCTCACTTTCAAGCTCTCCAAATTCAAACAAAGGATTAAAATCTGAAAGTTTCAATTGATTTTAAGTTGCTTTTTCTCCCCACACCTGGCAGAATCACAACCATGGGCTCAATCTCATTTTTATTGAAGAGTCATTCATTAGGCAGAGAAGTGAGAGTAAAATGAAATGAATTAAATTCAAGTAGAGGACATACAGAGAAAAAAGGGATAGGAAGCAAACAGAAACAAAGCACAAAAAAGAGTCAGTCATGAAATTCCTCTCTAGCAAAAGGTCATGTGGGATCCAAGCTCTTAGTACTCTCCTGATGCTTTCAGAAGTAGGCCTTATACGTGCTATTTCAAAGTGCAACAGGGTAAGATGCTTATCATGTAGGTTTTTAAAAGTCATACAAAAAAGCAGTATTTAGTCATTCTTCAAGTATGATTCAAAAGGTTACAGCATCCCAGTTTTGCCTCAAATTACTTCCTAACTTTCAGTTGCCTTGAAAATAGGCAGTTGAAATTATCCATTGATGCATATTGTTTATATAGATAGCCCCAACTTATCCTGTCAATGGAAGTCATCTCAGCAGTAAAGATTAAGTACGAAAATTATTTTTCATTAGGTTTTAATTTGTGACTCATCTGAGATCTGTTAATACGATAAACCATTTGGTTGATTCGTTTTTAAAAAGTTAAGAAAAAAGAATATATAATTAAGTTAACTTGTCCAGTGTTGCTTAAAGATTTAAAAAAAATCAGGTTCATATGCTGACATGCAAAAAACATTCTACTGCCTAGAGAAAAAAAGCATAACTAGTTTGTTATTTGTCTTCCAGCTGACCCACACAGAAGAATTCTATTCCATTATCTTGAAGTAAACTGCTACTTGTAACATTATAAGCATAGGTTTGTTGTTTTGTTGTTCAAGCATTTACGAGGAATGTTTAAAAGAATCTTGAGTTACTTCAGCAGCTATTTATCGATGCATTTTATGCCTTTTGTTAGCTACAATCTCAGTCATTTCAGTACATAGAGCCCTAATCTTCAAATCTGTCATTCCCATTTTGCATTACAAATCATTTGTAGTTTTATAACTGTCATTTCCAAGGACATCTGGAAAAGATGGATTTATGAAAGGTTACCATGCATTCTAAGAAGGCCGAGAATTAGCATGACTTTGTAAAGGTTCTTATAAATTGAGCAGAGCCATCACTGGCAATGATGTGTCTTCTGCTTTTGTCAAGTATCTTTATTTAAATATTAAAGGAGAGATATGACCTTTGACCTTGGAGATCCCTGTGACCTGGCAATGGCCCAATGTATTAGCTGTCAATGGAGTGTTATGGCCTGACTCTCTCAAGGCCCCTATTTGTGGACAGTGTTATAATAACCCTTCCATTAGGCATCCCCAAGGCAAATAACCTCAGCTTTAACAGAGTCAGTTTAAAATTCCTTAGAGTAACATTAAGAGACTATCTGGTTTGTGTCAGTTTAAGATCAACTACTCCCTGCATAGGTTCAATTCTGTAAATTTTAAGTAGCCACAGTTATTTAAGAACTATTTCATATATGCCTGCGGGTAAATACTAGACACATAAGAGTGTAGAAAGAACCCCATCTACTTCTTTGATTTCTTAACCATCCTCTGTAGAGATTAAGTGAATCCAAATAGCCCTGAGAATCTATTTTTTTAATGACTCTTTCCATCTGTATACATATCTTTTGTTGATGGAAATTTCACAGAGTTGCTGCTTATGGTATGGAAAGGATTGGGAGACATCAAGCACAATTGGAAGAAACAGGTAATAATCATTAGGAAGCAGGTTTACTTCCCTATGTGTGTGCCAGGGCTTAAGTAATGAAATTAAGACTAAAGTATTTGTTTTTTTCTGCCTTTTCATTGTAATTTGTCTGCCTCTTAAACTAGGTTATTCCCAGGTAAGTAAATCTGGCTATGCTTGGATTAAATGCTTAATCTGAATCACAAATTATCACTACCCTTATTTCTAACTACTTATTACCAGGTTCAGACTGTGTGGGGAAATCTGAGGTCAAAAGACATCTTTATCTGTGAGAAATCAAGGTCAAGCTATCCTAAAATGCTTTGAAAAATCATAGTTGTCATAGTTGTCATCTTAAGTCTTAAATTAAATCACTGCAGATGATGTGACTATTTCAAATATTTGGCCATGAAATGAACTGAATGTCTCTTCTGAATCCAACTTCTGTGTTTGGGTGTCTATGATATTTATTAAATATCATTCAAATTAAAAAATAAACAATTTATAGGTGACTATAGATGACTTTTCAACCTTTTCAACCTGCATTGTTTTATATCCTCAGTCAAATACAAATTAATAAACTGGTTTAATTGGGAAATTTTATTTTTTAAACTAATGGAAAAGTCAGCAAATGTTTATAGAGTGCCTACCATGTATACATGACATTGAGATAAACATACACATCTTTCAATATTCTTTTCATACTTACAGTAAAAACCTAGCCATTTTTTTTAAATAATAGACTAATTTTTAGGGAAATAAATTATATGTGTAGTGCTTGCTTTTACTTAATAATACCAAAGACTTAAAGGGTAAATAATTATTGATTGAATTAGGTTTGTCCCACATCAAGTTAACTGCTATTAAAAAAAAAAAAAAGTGATCTCATGAGCTAAAACCCCAGTGCTCATAAACAATACTTAGCTTTTGATTTACAGTGAAATCACAATTCTCCATTTCTTGTTCTCTCTGTCTCTGACATTGCATGTGAGACCATAGGGCAATACATGCCCTACGACATAATATAGGATGTAATTTAAAGGGTCCTATTGATGCCGTAAATCACAAGGAGTTCTGCTGGAGCAGTTTATGAATGGCAGTAAAACACTAAGACTGGATTATATTGTTAAAATTATGTACCACGTGCAAGTATTATTATTTGTAATTTGAGATAAAGTATTACAAAACACAAAAATATGGGAATGTCATTTTCTTGTTATTTACAGGCTTCTTTTATGCAAGAAGATGTGTTTTTGGATAAAATAGGAAATCCAGGGTTACAGAGTATCTGTCATTCTGGAGAAAGCATTTGTGGGCTCTGAGAGTAGCACGTAATAGAGCATATTCTGACAGGTACATACATAACCCAATTTCTAAAAGTACAAAAGACTATCTACATATGGGCTACTAGCAGACTAGGTTGTACTAGGTTGTGAGTACACAAAACAACATAACACCACAATGACTATGGGAGTATAACAATCTAAAAATAAGTTGAAGAGTGTAAAATATTAACCAACCTGTTATTGCTCTTTACAAGAAAACTGCAGTTATGATGGACTTAATTTTCCAACAAATGGACTGGTTTTTGTTGACATATATCCATTCTGAAGCTTGAAATTATGTATTTTCAAGTTTCTTTTCTGGAAAGATAAAATGACAATGGAAATTTCTTCAACTATTCTGGACACATCCTTGATAATACAGAGGAATTCCAGTCTTCTAGCTCGTTTAGTTGTATTCTTGCATTATGGATAAACCATCTAAGTGGATGTGCCTATGTGACCAAACCAGATGGCCTGGATTATAGCCAAACAATTCTTCCTTCTGTTATTTTTTTTTTCCTCAAAGGCACTAAGATAACATGTAGTGGGATCACGAGTAATTTCAGAATATTTTAGGTGGATCTTTGGGCAATTCAGATTATCCCATAAGAAGTCAATCCCTAGCAATATTCTAAAATAGGTTAACACTTGATTATCTCCTACTTTCTCTCCCAGGCACTGAATAGCAATGGCCATCATCCCCAAGTTTATCTCTAGTTTCCCAAGAATCAAAAAGGGCACTCTAGAATTATTCTTCTGGATTATTGCCTGTCAGAGCCATGTCCTGTCATTTTAGACTTGTTGCTGCCATATTTCTCTTTCCACAGAAACAACTTTATTCTAATCTTATTCCTACAGGACAAGGATAATAATCAATTTCTTAATAAACTATCTGCTTTTATTTGCAAAGGCATCAGTTACTATATGGAGAGCATTTTCAAGTGACTTTCTGGGAGTAACTCTAGAGTCAATTAATCCAAAGATTAAACATGAAGATAAATAGAATGGGCAGCTGATACTGTGGCAAGCCAGTGTTAGCACATAATAAGAATTTCTGGGCATTGAAGTTCATTTGTCATGAAAAAAATATATATATATATTTATACACATACCATCATATACACACACACATACACATATAATTATAAGTAAATATATATGTATATATGTGTAATTCACTCCCAAAACTTAATTCCACACAGGTGGAAAAAATTTCATAACCACTAATTTTCAGAGCCATATAACATTTCAGACAACTCAAGAAAACTTTTAACACTATAATATGACTAAGAGCAAGATTTCATGAGTAAGATTACCTGAGTTTCCATCCTTACTAGTTGTGGGACTTCAGTCAAGTTATTTAACTTCTCCATGCCTGAATTTCTTCATAGGGTAATATAAAAGATTTGTATTTTAATTCACATAGAGTACCCACAACAATGACTAACAAGTGAAAATCACCATATTTATATTTGTTATTAAGATCTAAGAAAGACAGAGCTTAATTAGCAAATATTCTGAAATATATACACAATTTTTTACAAAATAAATTCTGGATTATTGAATTATTGATTTTGATTGTTATCTATCACTTCATAAATTTATTTTCAACAGATTTTTTCAAACACGTATGCTATGCACTAAGCTAGATGCTATGAAATACACAAAAATAGTTTAAAAAGATTCTTTTTCTCAGTGAACTTAAATTCTATTATCATAACTTTGAGTTACAGTTCTTATAGCTAAAAGTGATCAATATTTAATATCACTATGCATTTTTCTAGTTGTTTCCTGTATATAATTTCATTTAAATAATTGAGAACATATGGTGCATATGATATATTTACATACATATATGCATACATGTATATATGTATATCATATGCATATATTATATTTATTTAAAATAAATAAATATTTTAGATGACTGCATACTTTTTCATAGCAAGGATGAACACTTAATGAATCAACTTTGTAGGAAATATATGTCTCCTTATTTTTTCTATTGTTAATAAGTTTAAAATAAACAGACTTCCACAGAAATCTCTGCCTTATCTTAAAACTGTTTTCTTGTGATGTGTTTTAAGAAATGAAATTAGCATCAAAAATGTTAAGGGCTTTATGTATTCTTATATATAATGTCATGTTACTGAGTATATGCAATTTAAACCCTCCAAGTTGTAGCAGAATGCAATCTTAAAACAGATTTTCATCTTTCTCAATCTGGTAAGTATAAAACTATATTTTATTTATCTTTAAATTTGCAATTTCACCAGGGATAATACATTATTAAACTTTATTTATGATGTTTCTTCTTTTTGGTTTCTTACACTGATCTCTTTCCTACTCTTAAAAGTTCATTCATTTATCTGAGAATATTAGAATTGTTATCCCAGAAATAGAAAGAGAAACAAAAGTTTTTAATTACCTTCAAAATAGAAATTTTTGCATGAGTAAGAATATTTGAAAAGTTTTTTTTGAAGTCATTTTCTGCTAAATCCAATATCAAGATTATCCCTTGATTTGCTCCTGTTGCATTTTAAAAGTTCATGTTCATCAGTAAATTTTTCCTGCTTCTTCACAGGTCTAGTAATAGCAAATTATACTTCAAAATTTGTAAAAAATAAATCTGTCTTGGAATAAAGGCAAAACTGAAACATACTAATTTTAAAAAGCCTAAGTCCAAGTCTTATTACACTTAGGGCATAATCCTTACTCCTAGGACATAGACTTTCTCAAATAAAAGCCTAAGATGTTTACCGAGGACTCGCCACTTTGAGTCTGAATTTTAATTTATTTAAATAATTCTCTGCTTTATGAAATAAATTTAAAAAAAAATTCTTCACATGGTTTGCATGGAGTATTATTTAGGAAAGTGGGGAATATTTAGCCCTAGATTGAGCACTGCTACAGATGCCCAAAAAGTCATAAAGCAAGACTCAAAAAAGGACCAAACATTTTCCAAGGAACTCAACTGCATTTCAGAACGAACAACTATGTGAGTGAGCCACAAAGTGTCTCTGTCCCAATTGAACCTTGAGATGACTGCAGCCTTATAGACCAGGAATCCAGACATAACTTAGCAGTTTCTCTTGATTCTGAGCTGTCTTATAGAGCCTAATAGAGGCTCAGAATCAAAAGAAACTGCTAAGTTATGTCTGGATTTCTGGTCTATAGAAACTGTAGGGTAATAAGTGTTGTTTTAAACCATTAAATTTGAGTGTTTATTTTTATGTAGAAAAAGATAACTAATACAGAAGGGAACTTCTACAACCTAACAAAGGGTATTTATGAAACACCTAAAGCAAACGTATTTAATGGTAAAACAATGAATGTTTTCTACCTGAAAGATCAGAAACATACAAGGATGTCTGGTCTCACCACTTTTGTTCAATTTCTACTGTGGGTTATAGCCAGTGAAGCTTAAGGTAAGAAAAAGAAATAAAAGGAATCCATACTGAAAAAGGATAAGTAAAAAGTAAAACTGTCTTGATGCTACAACACATAGAAAATTTGATGCACTTTACAAAATTCAGAGGCCAGAAGGCTCAACTTATTTAAGAAGGTATTTCTTCCAAAATTGATTTATAGATTCAAAATAATTCCAATCAAAATTTCAGCTATTTGCAAAATTTATAAGCTGATTCTAAAATTAATATAGAAATGTAAGAGATCTTGAAAAAGAAGGAAAAAAATTAATCTACACTATGTACTTTCAAGACATGTTGTAAAGGCACAATAATCCAGACAGTGTGGTATTGACATAAATTAGTCAAAGAAGTCAATAGAACAGAATAGATAGTCTAGAAATACACCTACAAATATTCAGACAATTGGTTTTCAACAAAAGGCATGGATAATTCAGTGGAAGAAGTGTAGTCTTTTGGACAAATGGTACTTGAAAAATTGGATATAAACAAAAAAAAGAGAAAGAAAGAGAGAAAGAGAGAAAGAAAGAGAGAAAGAAAGAAAAGAAAGAAAGAAAGAAAGAAAGAAAGAAAGAAAGAAAGAAAGAAAGAGAAAGAAAGAAAGACAGACAGACAGACAGACAGAAAGAAAGACAGACAGACAGACAGACAGAAAGAAAGACAGACAGACAGACAGACTGGACATCCATGCATAAAATTGGATATCCAGGAAGTTCCTGTTGTGGCTCTGCAGTAAAGAACCTGACTAGTATCCATGAGGATGTAGGTTTGATCCCTGGCTTCACTCAGTGGGTTAAGACTCTGGCATTGCCATGAATTGTGGTGTATGTCGCATGAGCAGTTCAGCTGCATTGTTGTGGCTGTGGTAATAGGCTGACAGCTGCAGCTCTGATTTAACCACTAGCCAGGGAACTTCCATATGCCACAAGCTTAAAAAGAAAAAAGAAAAGGATATCCATATTCATAGAAAGAAAAAAACTAAATTAAAATACAAAAAAAGAGACAAATAGTCCCTACCTCCACACACATGAACAGATAGAACCTCCCTATACTGATAAATACAACTTACTAAAACTTAACAGCAAGCTTTATATTTATTTTTTAAAAATGGATAAGCATTTCCATTTCTAAGGTATAGTTTTAAAAAGTTAAAAGGTAACCATCATACAGGCGTAAAAAAAATAAACTTTCATTAAAATCAATTGTATAACTATCAGACAAAATTTCTTTGCACTGTTATGGGCAAGGGTCATTTGCTTTTCTCTAATACAGGAATTATTTACATTACAATCAATTTTATACTAGTTCACACCTACCCCTTCAGAGTTATAAAACCATTAGTCAATACAAATTCAGTCTAAGTTACAGGCACTGGAAAAGCATCTAGTACTCTCTTTTACATTTTTCCAATACTTAATACTTTTTTCTTGAAAGGATTATTTTTGTTGACACAACTAAAGTCAGGAAGCCGGAGTTCCCATCGTGGCGCTGTGGTTAACGAATCCGACAAGGAACCATGAGGTTGCGGGTTCGATCCCTGCCCTTACTCAGTGGGTTAAGGATCCGGCGTTGCTGTGAGCTGTGGTGTAGGTTGCAGACAGAGCTCGGATCCTGCATTGCTGTGGCTCTGGTGCAGGCCAGCAGCTACTGCTCCGATTAGACCCCTAGCCTGGGAACCTCCATATGCCGCGGGAGCGGCCCTAGAAAACTAAAAAAGACTAAATAAATAAATAAAGTCAGGAAGCTTAAATCATTGCTAATTTAACATTATACTATTGATAGAAATTAATAAATTGATACTTATAAAAGAATAAAAAATATGTAAGTATTACAAAGGAAGAAAAACATTCTCAGAGAGTGTCTATATAGAAAATTCAAGAACATACACAATTGTATTATTATAACTAAGTTATCTAGAAAGAGGTTTTTTTTTTTTTTTGATTAAATGTCAACATACAAAGATCACTGGTTTAGACTGATCAAGAAAAAAAATTGAAAGACTCAAATTCCTAAAGTTAGGAGTAAAAGAGAGAAATTCACTATCAATCTTAAAAAAAATAAAGTGGGTTATAAGGAAATACTATGAATAACTGTGTGCTAACAAATTAAATAAAATGAAATGGACAAATTCCTAGAAATATAAAAATCAATAGCTTTCTACCCCAAATGTAAGCATAGAAAAAATTTAATGTAAAACATTCACATCTTAATGGAAGAAAAATTTTTAATAAAAGCTATAATTTAACAAAAGATGCACAAGATTTTAGAAAAAAATATAGTTGGAATATGAAAAGAATCTGAAAGAAAGTGGATGTGTACACATACATGGCTGAGTCACTTTGTTGTACAGGAGAAATTATCACAGGGCTGTAATTCAACTATGCATCAATAAAACTTTAAAAAATGAAAAATAATTTTGTGTTTATTTGGACTAGTAAATCATATTTGTGTATTTTTTAAAGTCTGGACTATTATACATATATTTTTATATACCATACTGCTCATATTATTTTATATATTTAGGCTATTAGCTATTAACTATATCTTTAAAAAATGATAAACACTAGCTAACTTTAAAAAAAAAAAAAAGAATTTACTAAAAATTATAAGAAGGCTTACCATGACTTGGCATAGTGGTCTCACCATGTACTCTGGGAAGAAGCCACTTTCTTCAAGAAGCCTCTCTAGACCCCCACAGGTCTGGGTTACTCAGGCCTCCCATGTGATCCTATGTCTAATTGTGGGTATATTGGTTCCTCTCTTCCACCAATGAGTTCCTTAGGAATGGGAACTAAGGAAACCTTCTCTCTGCTAACCATTGGTAGAATATAAAACATAGGACATCTGGCAGGAAAGCAAGAGATGTTTGATAAATGGATAAATCAAGGAGTGGGTAAAGCTACATTTTTACAGTGATCCTGTCCATTTTGCATTCAGAATTATTTGTATTCTGTGAATATCAAGAGAACAACTTTTTAAAGATATAAATTATCTTCACAAGTAAGAGAAATAAAATAGGAACAGTAAGGAGGGATGCAAAAAAGAATTGCAACCAAGTTTCACTGTGTTTGAAAAGGAAAAAGAGCTATCTCTCTGACACCTAAATTTCCTCATACACATATATCAAACTTAGAGAAACTTGTCACATTGGCCATGTGTCCCTAAGACAAGGAAATGGGGGTTTCAATATGTGACCAGCTCTATGATGCCTGCAAGGAACTCAGATGGAGAATCTCTTAATCCCCTGCTCTGGTCTTAAACATTAGCACATGGGAGTCATGCCTGCTTCTCTGCAAACGATCATATCTCACACACAAGGCCAAGTCTGTCATAAGATTAGGCAATGTTCTCTTAGTTCTGGTGTATCTACTGGAGTGTTTCCATTTTCCAGTAATAGAAATTCCCACCCAAACTGGCTAAAATATTAAATGAGAATTTGCTTAAACCACAGAAAAGACATGTGATAAGGCAGGATTTAGGTGATAATAGTGTTCCAGTCATGACAACTCTCTGGAATTCTCAAAGTTCCTTCCCACATCTATAAGCTTTGTCCTTGTGCTAACTTTACTCCAGATGATGAAATGGAATAAAGTAATAGGACCCACATGCTGCCCTGTTCACAGACATGGAGAGACAGCAAGCAAATCACTTTGTAAAACCATTAAATGAAGGTCCTGAGCTTCATGAACTTTATTACCTTTGAAGCAATTATGTTGCCAAGGAAAAGGCATGAGCCAGTTGTTGTAAGCCTGAGTTACCTGAACCAATTCCCACTGCAAGAATACACACTTGAAACTCAGGATGGAATCAGTTGTACTAGAGTGACACAGCTTCTTCCCAAGGGAGAGAAGCTAGTCTATGTCATTCCCATACTGTTGAAGAAGGCTCCAAATGCTTTTGCCATTTTTCAAATGTTTTAGAGTATGTTTTTGACATACTGGTAGTAAATGCCTTCTAATACTCATGAGTCACCTCTATCCACAAGGTATACCATACATGACTGACTCAAGAAGTATCTAGGCACAGTTTTCTAACCACACCACTTCAATCATTATTATAAAGAAGGAGTTTTAATAAATAACTTGCCTATATCCTAACAGGTAATAATTTAGTCATGGCAAAATTGCAGAATAAATAATTTAATATTGCCAGAGACACCTGGTCAGCATTCTAGCCCACAAGCAAATCCGAACTTCTGTCCTATCATGAGATCCACTTGGAAAACGATGCTGTCACAGGAAGATATGCAGGTGATATTTGCAGAAGTAGGAGACTACCTGTCTCTGTGCCCATGTCTCCTAATGGATTCTTCCTCTTTCTCTACAATACAGCACATTGGCCTTTCTATTCCTCAGACAGACAAAGTTGTTTCCATAGTGAGGCCTTTTTAACATTTACTCTCTCTTCCACCTGGGCTGGTCCTTTGTGCATCTTGTACACTCACAGCCTTGTGA